>NC_079189.1:372194480-372244480 GCF_029499605.1 Hyla sarda | reverse complement strand
GACAGAGCAGCATCTAGTCATATAGGGTGTCCTCCTCCTGAATGGACTGGATACAGAGGAAAGGTGCTGAGGCTGTGCCTGGGGAAGCAGATGAGCAGGAGATGAAGGAGCTCTGGTTTTGTACTGATCACAGAGATGCTGAGACCCCCGCTGCTGCCTCTTCATTGTCACATGACAGTCTCTGAGGGGCTCCATACAAGACAAAGTCTCATCTGGGTTCCTGAGACCTTAGGAAAGCCAATGTACTGTAAGAACGCGGTGTGAGGTCGTCCTGGAGAGGGCTTGGCTGGGAAGGTATGCAGCACTTTCATCCCATTCACTGACAGCTTTCTGTGCATCGAGACCTCAAGGAGTTAAGTGGAGATGATCCACGACTGCTAAGGGAATTCTCACACTCTCCCTGCACTTTAGTTCTATAGAATCCTATATATCTGGGGTTGTATTCGGGGATTTCTGTGCAGTTGCTGAACTCCTTAAGCAGCTCCAAACTATTCAAACAGTTACAGACGTACATGGTCGGGCAATGAAAGAGGACAAGTGTGCTTAACAAATAGGAGCTTTTCACCTTCTTCTTAACTCAGTAATTAGAAAATGTTTGGCTTGTATTCATGTAAATGCCAAAGGCTTTGAGATGTCATCTGGGAAAGCATTTCTTCATTATGCAGGGTCCATGATCTGCTCTCAATTTGCATGCACATCTGTGTATAAGTCTGAAGATCAGTAACTTTACCCTGATACTCTCTATTACAGAATGAGCATAAGCCTGGCACACCTCTGACATACATGGATATCTTTGTGTTTGTACACAAGCTGAGACACCAATGCTCTTAAATAAAAATAAGCCTTTTTCAGGCTGCCTTTGTAGGAATACCACTATGTTTCAGGGTACATATTTTATTGCTGATTATTAATATAATTTAATTGTCCTGAATATCCTTCTGCTGGCGTTTAAATATAGTACTGCAGAAATGTGATAGTTGATGGTTTTTGTAGCTTGATGTATATACACAATGAAATATATGACATCTAATATTCTGGCCCCTATGTTGAGCAGTAAATTCAGCAGCTCCTATAATAAAGTGATTGGAACATTATCATATTAACATGTTTGCTTGGACACCTAAATTGTGTATACTTTCCTGTGAGCAAGTGTTAATCCAGATTATGTGATTGTCTATTAGGTCTTGTTAATGCCTTATTTATCCTTTTTATTGATATATCAAAGTTTAACAGGACACTATGGTTTCAACAAATAAAAAAGATTAAATGTATCCAATTCTAGATATTTTCAGACTCTACTTGCTGTCATCCCATGGGGCCTTTTATTCTTTCATTCTGTAAACTGTGGTTATGTGGACAAAATCTCTTGTCCCAAACTTACAAATCTCCCTTGTACACACAGACTAGAGAGTCTAAGAATTGGCCAGGTTTATCACAATGGCTAAGGATGTTTCATACAATTGGACTGTCTAGTAACTATCTAGTAATTTTAGAGCAACTTTTGATTGGCTTATAGTGAGCCGGAAACTTGCAACAGAAATCTGGTGCAGTTTTGGAGCAAGAGTTGTATTGTTAGTCAAGTCCTTTACACATAAGCCACACCCCTTTTGCTGTAGCCATGCTTCTTTGCTGGACACAGCTGAAAATGTGCCTAAGAGTACGCTCACTACCGATTAGAAGCTGTGCTCAGTCATTAAGTTTACATTGAAATCTGCAGCAAGCAATCCTGTGCATTAAATCCTGTGTATCAAATCTGCATACGTGTGAACGTACCCTAAAACATAATAAATATGGTGCACAGCATGTAAACCAGTTTATTACAAAAAAATGATGCCAGAATTCTGTCACACTTTTATTTGTAAATACTACATTCTAATGCAATCTAATTCTTGTTTAAATCAACCCCCACACTGCAGGCCACCAATAATGACATTCATCAGACTGCCATTCAATAGGAACCCTCATGATGTTCTAAATAATGTATAAAAATTATATAGATAGGCACATTCATAAATTTTTTTTATCAAAGTATAGTGTTGGAGTGAATGGTGCTTAAAAAGGCATTTTTTTGTAACAAAGATATTAAACATATATAGTATCTATCTGTATATCTATCTGTCTATCTATTTATCTATCTATCTATTATCTATCTATCTATCTATCTATCTGTCTGTCTGTCAATCTATTATCTATCTATCTATATATCTATCTACAACATCCAAAAGGCACCAACACTCCAATAGATGTAAAAAGGTATTTATTCAACAAACGTTTCGGCTTCCTCACCTAGCCATTTTCAAGCAACAAATGATACACAATGGTGGGCATATAAGCATACAAAATCAATCAATTAATTACAATGAAAGATACATAATTAGTGAAAAATATATAAAACTATTGTGGATCAATAGTTCAGTGCAGGTTTAAGAGATATACATGCAGAGTACATATCAATTATGACCCAAACATGTATGCAATATCAATGTGTATAATAAATACAAAGCGCTAATTATTAGTGCATATACACAGGTGCAAAGTTAAAAACAATGATCATATGGCAGGGAAACAGGGTCACTCACCAAGGAAGATGTAAATACAGCGCCACGAGGACGCCATTACCATGGAGAAAAAAGTGTATCCGCCATCTTAACTGTGGGCACACCTACACACATATATATAACGGCGCACAGCAATCTTCCAGTACCCCATATCCAGCACATGGTAAAGCCAGGCAGCGGGGGAGCCCCATCACATACCTAGCATCCCAATTCCCTTACTATCAGGAACACCATCAAATGATAGTGTCTCCAGGTTTCAGGGGCGCTAGGTGGCACTATATGAAGAAGTGCAACCCAATGTATTAGTGATAGTAAGGTGGCCAAATTTTACAGAAGATGACAGTTCTTAAAATCCAATGCATACAAGTTGTATATGAGCTCCTAGTGGCATGTAGTTAAAACAGTATATACAAAAAGGTGGAATTTTTAGTGAGTGATCCTTTATCTCAGTTCCCCAATGATCTAAAAAGGTATCAAGAAATACAAAAAGATGGCCAACACATCAAACAGACATTTGGAGAATCATGCATGGTATATATCATGTGTCACATTAAAATCAACATTAAGACCATTATGTTGTAAAGTGTTTAATTCAAAAATCTGCCACAATTCTTTACACTTCAAAATTGCTGTACGATTACCCTCCCTCCCCCCTTTGGCAGTGGCACGTGATCTATCAACATGAATTTTAGATCTTTCTCGCAATGACCACATTCATTAAAATGGCTGGGGACTGGCAGATCAGCACGTCTCTTTCGAATGGAGTATTGGTGCTGATTCAGCCTAGTTTTTGCGTCAAGTGTAGTCTCACCGACATATAGCAAATTACAAGGACACTGGAGAATATATATCACGTGATCAGAATTACATGTGAGATAAAACCTATTAGAATATTTCTTACCAGTAATGGGATGAGTAAATTATTTGCCTTTTATCATATACGCACAATTTAAACAAGAGCAACCAGGGAAAGATCCCTTGTTGGCAACAGATAAATATCTCTGTTTAGGTTTTGCAATAGATACATCCAATCTCACTATTTTGTCTCTTAAGTTGGAAGCCCTATGGTATGACATAAGTGGGGGGCTAGGGAACTCAGATATTTGTGATAACCCGGTGCTTAAAGGGTACCTCTCATCAAATAAACTTTTGATATATTTTAGATTAATGAATGTTGAATAACTTTCCAATAGCATGTTAATGAAAAATATACTTCTTTCTATTGTATTTTTCCCGATCAGTCCTGTCAGCAAGCATTTCTGACTCATGCTGGAGTCCTAAACACTCAGAGCTGCCAGCCTGCTTTGTTCACAGCCAAACAGGCTGTGAACAAAGCAGGCTGGCAGCTCTGAGTGTTCTCCTTTGTGAACAAAGCAGACTGGCAGCTCGTAGTGTTTAGGACTCCAGCATGAGTCTGAAATGCTTGCTGCCAGGACTGGTAGGGAGACCCCTAGTGGTCATTTCTTCAAAGGGAAAAATTAAATAGAAAGAAGCATATTTTTTAATAACATGCAATTGTAAAGTTATTCTGCATACATTAATCTATAATATATCAAATGTTTTTTTGATGAGAGGTACCCTTTAAAATGTGCCAATGTTTCCTCACTATTTTGGCAATCTTATATGAGGCTTCTGAATAAGTGGTGACAAATGCAATCCTATTGTCATTTCATTTGGAAGGGTTGGTTTGTAGTAACTTGAGTCTGTCTAAAATCAATACCTTCTGTTTGCATGCCGTTACCAGTGAACGAGGATAACCTCTATTGAAAAAATTATTACACATTTTATCTAGTGCAGATTCCACATTGTTCTCAGTGCTGACAATCCTTTTTGCTCTCGTCTACTGACTAATGGGTAATTAACGTAACATGTGTGAGTGATGATCAAACCGCAGTATGGAATTTACATTAGTTGGCTTAGTGTATATGTCAGTCACTAGGCTATGGTCCTGTATAGTGACTGTGGTGTCCAAGAAATGTACAGTAGAGGTGGAGAGGTGAGAGTAAACTGAATACCTGTAGCCAGAGAATTTAGAAAAGTATGAAAGTCATGCAGCTGGTCTTGTGTGCCAGTCCAGATTAGAAGAACGTCATCTATGTACCTCCACCACCCCAGCACATGGCTGAAGTGGGGAGATACATAGATGAGGGTCTCTTCTATATGGGCAACGAACATATTGGCATATGTAGGGGCCATGTTCAGGAATATGGAGACACAGAGCTATTTCCGGGTCTTGCAGTCGGCGTCTGTAACTCCATGGTAATGGCATCCTCGTGGCACTGCATTTCTATCTCCCTTGGTGAGTGACTTTGTCTCCCCGCCCATATGATCATTGTTTTGAACTTTGCACCTGTGTATATGCACTAATAATTTGTACTTTGCGCTTTGTATTTATTATACATATTGATATTGCATACATTTTTGGTTCATAATTGATATGTACTCTGTATGTATATCTCTTAAACCTGCATTGAACTATTGAGCCACAATATTTTTATGTATTTTTCAATAATTATGTATCTTTCATTGTAATTAATTGATTGATTTTGTATGCCTGTATATACCCAACATTGTGTATCATTTGTTGCTTGAAAATGGCTAGGTGAGCAAGCCGAAATGTTGCCTCACGTTTGTTGAATAAATCACTTTTTTTCATCTATTGGAGTACCGCTTGGATGTTGTATCTGTAGTGGGTCCTGGACCCGGACCTGACACAGCAGGCACCTGAGCACCTCTTCTAGGTGGTGTGCTGCTTTCCTGGATTGTGCTGTATCTATCTATCTATCTATCTATCGGTTTAAAATGCGAGTTGAGTCATTTATGCCTATTCTATGGACTTCAACGCAGTTTAGGTAGCAGTGGGGCTGTATGTTTTGTCTGTGAATGTCAGGTGTTTGTTCTGATAGGAATAAAAGAATCTTTTATCGTATGTATTTATATTTTTTCACCAGGACACCAGGAAGATGTTATATTAAACTTTACCTGAATGGCATATTTTACCCACACTGAGCTTTTTTCAAGCAGTACATGCGGGTGGAGATTCCGACTGAGCTTTAATGGAACATTTCAAAAAGTGAGTGGTGGTAAGGCTTTTTTTCTTGGTAGATAGTTTTTTTTTCTAATAGTTATATTATAGGACCAAGATGATCACAGTATAGCATGGCTTCTGAGCCTCAATTTTTTCACGTGTGCTGAACTTAAAGGGGTATTCCAGGCAAAAACTTTTTTTTTATATATCAACTGGCTCCGGAAAGTTAAACAGATTTGTAAATGAATTCTATTAAAAAATCTTAATCCTTCCAATAGTTATTAGCTTCTGAAGTTTTCTGTCTAACTGCTCAATGATGATGTCACGTCGCGGGAGCTGTGCATGATGGGAGAACATCCCTTGCATGATGGGAAAATATCCCCATAGGAACTGCACAGCTCCCGGGACGTGAGTCATCAGAAAGCAGTTAGACAGAAAACAGCAGCTCAACTTCAGAAGCTAATAACTATTGGAAGGATTAAGATTTTTTAATAGAAGTAATTTACAAATCTGTTTAACTTTCCGGAGCCAGTTGATATATAAAAAAAAGTTTTTGCCTGGAATACCCTTTTAATGAGAAGATCTCAGTGTTGAGTAGGGCCACTTCTACCAATGGGAATGTCCAGGGTTGATCTATGACTACAGAGATTGACACATCAGGTTACTGTATATGGTTAAATTTGAATGGTGTCACAAATTTTTCTGTGAGCCGTATTTTGTTCAAAAATTTGCAACCTTTTCCACTTTTACAATTTCTGCACCACTTTCATTTATTTGTAATTTATGCCAGAAATCTACTCCAGCTTGTACCATGAGTAGATTTTTGATTCTGGCTTACAGACAGTGCTTGCTCCTTTTTATACATCTGCTGCATCTTATTCCAGTGGACTTTTACTTAGAAATTATGCGTAAAGCATTGATCTTAATAAATTCCCCCCATTGCAATTATCTTATCGTTATGGCTATTTGGTTAGCACAATATTGGACATTTCTGTGTAATGGGAACAACAGTATAAGCCAGACATAGTCAACCTTCGGTACTGCAGATGTTTTGAACTACATCTCCCATGAAGCTCCCTTAGCCAAAATGCTGCCAAAACATCATGGGAGATGTAGTCCAAAACACCTGGAGTGCCGAAGGCCTGGTATAGGTTATTCCATGTCAATGATATTTTTTTGCTAAAAATTTCATTTGGGCACTGATATGTAGACTATATGAGAGATGACATCACTTAATGCGCTTCTGTTGTAGGGGAAAACTGGGACCATAAAATTTTATTTAGCTACACTACAGCCTGTTCCACAAGAGTCCATCAAGTTTAATCTATATCTCTACTGTATGCCTACTGTGTTCATCCAGAGGAAGACAAGACCTCACTATGAGGCTGATGCCAATTGCCCCATATTAGGGGTAAAAATTCCTTCCTGACCCCAAGTATGGCAATCAGGATTAATTCCTGGATCAAAGTTCTATCCTCATAAATCTAGTATCCATAATCTGTAATATTTTATTTTTCCAAAAAAAACATCCAGGCCCCCTTAAACGTGTTTATTGAGTCTGCCATCACACCTCTATGAGTTCCATAGTCTTACTGCTCTTACAGTAAAGAATAACCATCTATGATAATGGGGAAACCTTCTTTTCTCTAGACATAGAGGATGCCCCCTTTTAAATTTTTACCAGCCTAGATAGATCTCTAGAAAGATCTCTGTACTGTCCATTCATACATTTGTACATTGTGCTCAAATCGCCCCTAAGACGTCTTTTCTCCAAACTAAATACTCAAAGCTTTATAAGGCTGGGTTCACATATGTCAGGCATCCGGCATAGTTTCCCTCCAACGCACAAACTGATGCTAGAATTGATCCTATTCATTTGAATGGAACAGTTCACAATCATCCAGCATCTCAATTTTGACGCCAGATGGTTGTACACGCCAGACGGCACTGTACATGGGAATGCAGCTTGCTGCGTTCCCCTGTCTGGCATCAACGAAACAATGGACGCTGTATGCCATACAACTGATGACAACTGATGCATGTTGTCATCAGTTATGGCATCAGTTGAGTCGAGATCTAGGCTGAGTTCACCTATGCTGGACATATGTGCAGAGGCAGCTCTAGACTTTATGAGGCCTTAGGCGAAACTTAAACAGGAGGCCCCACATAATTTTCTGAAGACTTCTCATGGTGATCTGATCGGGTGTGTGAGATGGCTGTGCTGTTGCCGCAGCTCACATCTCAAGTGGCAATGGGGCAGATATAAGATCAGTGGCATAACTAGTGCCCTGTGGGCCCTATGGCAATTTTTGTCTAGTACACAGAGACCAGAATCACCAATGCTACCAGTATAAGGGTAGGGTCACACGTAACGGATCCGCCGATGACCAACCCTAGAGTGAGCCCCCTGCCAGTGCCCATGTGTCTGCTCATAGCAGCAATTTGCTGCTACAAGCACATACACAGGGATCTGCGTGACTGTAGTAATCTGCATGCGCAGTTTACTCACACACATTGCAGCCGTTTACTACAGCCGTGGAGATCCCTGTGTGTGCATAAAATATGCTGCAGGTCTGTTACATGTGACCCTAACCTTAAAGTAGGAATATTATTACCAAACATATTGCCATCATACTGTTACTGATCACATTCTGAATACTCAGAGATCAATATTACTAATAATACAGGTATACAAGCAGGAATATTATCATCATACATGTTCCCATCATACTGTTACTGACAAAATCCTGTATACTGAGAGCAATATTACCAATAATACCCTTATACAAGGAGGATTATTATAACCATATATATTACCATCATACTGTTAATAACCACATCCTGTATACTGAAACCAATATTACCAATAATACCAGTATACATGGAAGAATATTATCACCATTCATACAGTATTACCATCATACTTTTACTGATCAAATCCTGTATACTGAATCCAATATTACCAATAATACCTGTATACAAGGAGGAATATTATGACGATGCATATTACCATCATACTGTTACTGAGCAAATCCTGTCTACTGGGACCTATATTACTAATAATACCAGCACAAAAGTAGAAAAATAGTCAGCACCTCCAGACAAAATGAAGTACAGGCACAGGTGCCCGTTGTTAGTTTGTGTGCATTATCAGCAAGAAACAAATAATATTGTCACACTATGATCACGACTACCATTGTGACTTACTAATGACTGACTAACACCACAATATTGTTACTGCATACAATTCACTATACAAAGACCGACATTCCCACATACAGTGACCATATAGTGGTAGATACCAGCTGTAGGCAAAAAAGGGAAAAGAAATCCAGCTTCCCCAGGTGCAAGTGCAATCAAACTTAACGTTTACTTCATCCCATTAAAATAAAAAAACATGGTGGAAAGGGAGTTGTGACATGTCACTCTAAAATCAGAGTGAAACGCCGACGCGTTTCGAGCATAAGCTCTTCATGGCAATGACACTACCATACTGAGGTTTTTTTTTCACATACATTTGTAGATGACGTAGCCCCATTTCAGACACGCCCTCTGACCTTTTCAACCAGAACTGACATCATGTTCCAAAAACAGGTGCTTTCATAATAGATACCTTTAATTTTCTCTTGAACAATCAGGGAACACTCTGTGATTCAGAAATGAAGATTACTTGCTGCACGGTATGAATACATATCTAGTGTGAATGTTCATGGAAGTTTTGTGTTAGATCATCTTCTCCAGAGCATAAGAATATAATGTAATGTTTCCAAAAATAGCTTCTACAAGTGAACATTCACAACTACAAATTGCATACAAGCATACGGTTATTTTCTGTAGTGTATGAACATACACGGAAATTATAACAAGGGCATTAGATTAGATGTTTTTCTTTTTGCTTGTTACAGGCCCTCTGTGATGTTTCTAACAATAGCTTCTTCGAGTGAACATTCACAGCCACATGTTACAAAAAAAAAACCCACATGCGGTAATTTTCTATACGGTGTGAACATACACAAGAGTTCAAACAAGACCATTGAATTAGGTGTTCCTCTTAAACTTGTTGCTAGCCCATTGATACCAAGACTATAAAGCCAAGACCTATATAAAAAAATGCCTTAGGTAGAAGTACATCAGACGGTTTCTATAATTTAGTCCCGAGGAAGCCATAGTCTCCAGTCTCAGGATCTGAAACGCTTGTCTGGTGAAAAGGGCATGAGCCCAGTCACCCCCCGCGTTTTGAACTGGGAACTTTTTCAATACCTTGAACATACAGAGAATTGCTGTTACCTGCATGTACTTCAGCTATGTGTCTTGTAAGACCTGACAAGGACCGGCTGGGAAACAATATATTAGGACGAAGATGTTCATACATGCATTTTTGAGCTTCCGGCTGGTATATCCGATATACTGTAAAGTGACGCAATATACCACGTGTTCACTATTGCAATTTATGAAACTTTTTACGGGGGAAGGTTACCCTCGTAGCCATAGATGTTACTTGGAGTGACACCAGCATGATGGAACACATATTGCAGTGTGAGTTATTACATTTGTAATTCCCAACAGTATGTAACCATGTAGATACTTTTTGGTCCGTCGGGAAATCGCTGGGCGACAACATGCTGCCCAAAGATTTTGCCCTTTTAGCCACACATCGTACACCACCACCTAAAATCTTGGCTAATGTGTTGTCCTGTAATAAAACAGGAATATGCTTGGTAGTGATGGTTTTGATCTGATCAAAATTACGACTGAATGGAGTGGTGAATGTAGGAATTAATGTAGGTTCACAGGAATTCTGTTTAGCTGTAGAGATATCTAGATATTCCTCTCTGGTTTTAGCGTCTGCAATAGATTTAGCCCTTTTTAAAACAGAATTACTATAGTCTCTACTTTTAAATCTGTTAGTAATATCTGTGCTGGCTTTAACATAAATACCAAAAGACAAATACACTACAAAAGGATAATCAGTAATTGCAAAAGTCAGGAAATACTGACGTAAAATTATTCTTATTAAATTATATAGGGCGCATAGTAGTGTGATCTCCTATCTTATATAACCCAAACACAAGAACATTTGGAGTCACTTAATATGCAATAAAATATAAATGTTTTTATTGATATACATTAAAAGAAACATCATGTTTCAATAGCAAAAAGTAATAAAAAGGTGGGAAAAAAGCATCACAAAAATACAGCGGTCATCACCGACACATCTGCTGATCAAGATGGTAATAGGTGGGCATATGTTGTAGAATTTAAAGTGCATGCAATGTAGCTAGCAGCAGTATGAAACAGTTTAGTAAGATAGTGAGGTATAATATGGTATCACAGTAAAGGTGCCATATGCATAAAGTGCTAGACTTTTAAATATACAGCGTCAGTGCAACAAGATAATACATAAACAATACCCACACAACAGAGTAGTAGGCAGAGACCGGGATGGCGCCACTCCTACGCGCGTTTCGGCACGCTGACCTTCGTCCGGGAGTGGCTCCATCCCAGTCCGTCCAACCCAAAATACAGTACAGACCAAAAGTTTGGACACACCTTCTCATTCAAAGTTTTCTTTATTTTCATGACTATGAAAATTGTAGATTCACACTGAAGGCATCAAAACTATGAATTAACACATGTGGAATTATATACATACCAAAAAATTGTTATACAACTGAAAATATGTCATATTCTAGGTTCTAGCCACCTTTTGCTTTCATTACTGCTTTGCACTCTCTTGGCATTCTCTTGATGAGCTTCAAGAGGTAGTCACCTGAAATGGTCTTCTAACAGTCTTGAAGAAGTTCCCAGAGATGCTTATCACCTGTTGGCCCTTTTGCCTTCACTCTGTGGTCCAGCTCACCCCAAACAATCTCGATTGGGTTCAGGTCCAGTGACTGTGGAGGCCAGGTCATCTAGCACAGCACCTCATCACTCTCCTTCTTGGTCAAATAGCCCTTACACAGCCTGGAGGTGTGTTTGGGGTCATTGTCCTGTTGAAAAAGAAATGATGGTCCAACTAAACGCAAACCGGAGAGAATAGCATGCCGCTGCAAGATGCTGTGGTAGCTATGCTGGTTCAGTATGCCTTCAATTTTGAATAAATCCCCAACAGTGTCACCAGCAAAGCACCCCACACCATCACACCTCCTCCTCCACACCAGCACACCTGTGAAGGAAAAACCATTTCAGGTGAGTACCTCTTGAAGCTCAACAAGAGAATGCAAAGAGTGTGCAAAGCAGGAATCAAAGCAAAAGGTGGCTACTTTGAAGAACCTAGAATATTACATATTTTCAGTTGTTTCACACTTTTTTGTTATGTATATAATTCCACATGTGTTAATTCATAGTTTTGATGCCTTCAGTGTGAATCTACAATTTTCATAGTCATGAAAATAAAGAAAACTCTGAATTAGAAGGTGAGTCCAAACTTTTGGTCTGTACTGTATATTACCGGAACCAATCAGGAATTACCGGCATGGGTGTACACAATCAGACGTCTAATTACCTTGTAATATTTCATATATGTTCCGCTCTCATGGCATATTGTGGCGCATGCACCACTGGCGTTGCCTGCGTCTGCACCCGGAAGAGTGCGTCACATGACTACCCCACATGACAAGTCACGTGGCGGACGTCACGTAAAGACGCGAACTCATGGGAGTCAGAAGGAGGACACCAGCCATTCCTAGTAAATGCAGTACAGCACCATCTAGTGGTCAAAAAGAAGAATGCTGACACATGAAAATGAATACCATGTCAGCAGTCTAGGAGTATAATGACATCAGATAGTTACCTAGTTTCATAGTTACATAGTCTAGGAGTATAATGACAGTCTAGGAGTATAGGAGTATAATGACATCAGATAGTTCTAGATGTCAGCCATGTACAGGTATATTTATATAAGTATATAAAGAATAATTGATAAACAATACATGCAGAGGGGCAAATTTAGAAAGATAAATAGTAATGATACAGAAGGATGAAAAGAAAAGTTTATGAAGGATAGATACCTAATGGTGACTTATTATATTACAAAATACACATAGGGCCCAATATACATACATTAAGTAAACCTAAGTGATACACATAAGGATCTCAAATAGAAATGCCCTGATATCAGCAAACTAAGTTATGAGCACAATAAGCAAATATGTGATTGCCTACATATACTGTGTACAGTGGGGATCAAAAGTTTGGGCACCCCAGGTAAAAATTTGTATTAATGTGCATAAAGAAGCCAAGGTAAGATGGAAAAATCTCTAAAAGGCATCAAATTACAGATTAGACATTCTTATAATATGTCAACAAAAGTTAGATTTTATTTCCATCATTTACACTTTCAAAATAACAGAAAAAAAAAATGGCGTCTGCAAAAGTTTGGGCACCCTGCAGAGTTAATATCTTGTACTGCCCCCTTTGGCAAGTATCACAGCTTGTAAACGCTTTTTGTAGCCAGCCAAGAGTCTTTCAATTCTTGTTTGAGGTATCTTTGCCCATTCTTCCTTACAAAAGTCTTCCAGTTCTTTGAGATTTCTGGGCTGTCTGTCACGCACTGCTCTTTTAAGGTCTATCCATAGATTTTCAATTATGTTGAGGTCAGGAGATTGACCTCAACCTTCAGTTTAGGCCTCTTGATGTAATCTCCCGTGGATTTCGAGGTGTGTTTAGGATCATTATCCATTTGTAGAAGCCATCCTCTCTTTAACTTCAGCTTTTTCACAGATGGCATCAAGTTAGCATCCAAAATTTGCTGAAATTTTATCGAATCCATTTTTCCTTCTACTCGTCAGATGTTCCCTGTGCCACTGGCTGCAATACAACCCCAAAGCATGATTGATCCACGCCCATGCTTAACAGTTGGACAGAGGTTCTTTTCATTAAATTCTGTTCCCCTTCTTCTCCAAACATACCTTTGCTCATTCCGGCCAAAAAGTTCAATTTTAACCTCATTGGTCCACAGAACTTGTTTCCAAAATGCATCAAGCTTGTCTATATGTTCATTTGCAAAGTTCAACAGCTGATTTTTGTGGTGAGGATGTAGAAGAGGTTTTCTTCTAATGACTCTTCCATGAAGACCATATTTGTACAAGTATCTCTTTATAGTGGAATAGTGTACCACAACTCCAGTGTCTGCCAGATCCTTCTGAAGGGATTGTGCAGTCAAATGTGGGTTTTGAATTGTTTCTCGCACAATTCTGCGAGCTGTTCTTTCTGATATTTTTATTGGTCTTCCAGATCTTTCTTTAACTTCCACTGTTCCTGATGACTGCCATTTCTTCATTACATTCCGAACAGAAGATATTGACATCTGGAAACGTTTTATCTTCTTATAGCATTCTCCGGCTTTGTGAGCATCAACTATTTTCAGTTTCAGATTTCTAGACAACTGCTTAGAAGAACCCATGGTGCTGATTGTTGGGGCAAGGTCAGATGAGTCTGGGCATTTAAAACCTTTGAGATTGACATCACCTGGTCTTCCCAGATGATGATTGAGAACAATCCATGACACTGGCAGGTCTCAGCTTTGCAAAGGGGGCAGTGCATGCTATAAATTCTGCAGGGTGCCCAAACTTTTTTCTGTTATTTTGAAAGTGTAAATGATGGAAATAAAATCTAACTTTTGTTGACATATTATACGAATGTCTAATCTGTAATTTGATGCCTTTTGGAGATTTTTCCATCTTTCCTTGGCTTCTGTCACGATGCCGGCTGGCAGGTAGTGGACCCTCTGTGCCAGAGAGGGATTGGCGTGGACCGTGCTAGTGGACCGGTTCTAAGCCACTACTGGTTTTCACCAGAGCCCGCCGCAAAGCGGGATGGTCTTGCTGCGGCGGTAGTGACCAGGTCGTATCCCCTAGCAACGGCTCACCTCTCTGGCTGCTGAAGATAGGCGCGGTACAAGGGAGTAGGCAGAAGCAAGGTCGGACGTAGCAGAAGGTCGGGGCAGGCAGCAAGGATCGTAGTCAGGGGCAACGGCAGAAGGTCTGGAAACACAGGCAAGGAACACACAAGGAACGCTTTCACTGGCACTAAGGCAACAAGATCCGGCAAGGGAGTGCAAGGGAAGTGAGGTAATATAGGGAAGTGCACAGGTGATAACCCTAATTGGAACCACTGCGCCAATCAGCGGCGCAGTGGCCCTTTAAATCGCAGAGACCCGGCGCGCGCGCGCCCTAGGGAGCGGGGCCGCGCGCGCCGGGACAGAACAGACGGGGAGCGAGTCAGGTAGGGGAGCCGGGGTGCGCATCGCGAGCGGGCGCTACCCGCATCGCGAATCGCATCCCGGCTGGCAGCAGGATCGCAGCGCCCCGGGTCAGAGGACGTGACCGGAGCGCTGCAGCGGAGGGAGTGAAGCGAGCGCTCCGGGGAGGAGCGGGGACCCGGAGCGCTCGGCGTAACAGTACCCCCCCCCTTGGGTCTCCCCCTCTTCTTGGAGCCTGAGAACCTGAGGAGCAGACTTTTGTCAAGGATGAGGTTATAGGCGCCTCTTAAGTCCAATTTAGTGAAGATGTGGGCACCTTGGAGGCGATCAAAGAGTTCAGAGATGAGGGGTAAGGGGTAGCGGTTCTTAACCGTGATTTTATTAAGACCGCGGTAGTCAATGCAAGGACGTAGGGAGCCATCTTTTTTGGACACAAAGAAAAATCCGGCTCCGGCAGGAGAGGAGGATTTACGGATAAAGCCCTTTTTTAGATTCTCCTGGACGTATTCGGACATGGCAAGAGTCTCTGGGGCAGAGAGAGGATAAATTCTGCCCCGGGGTGGAGTAGTACCCGGGAGGAGGTCGATAGGGCAATCATAAGGCCTGTGAGGAGGTAGAGTCTCAGCTTGTTTTTTGCAGAAAACATCCGCGAAGTCCATATAGGCCTTAGGGAGACCGGTTACTGGAGGAACCACAGAGTTACGGCAAGGGTTACTGGGAACCGGTTTTAGACAGTTCTTGGAACAAGAGGACCCCCAACTCTTGATCTCCCCAGTGGACCAATCCAGGGTTGGGGAATGAAGTTGAAGCCAGGGAAGTCCAAGGAGAATCTCCGAGGTGCAATTGGGGAGGACCAAAAGTTCAATCCTCTCATGATGAGATCCGATGCTCATAAGAAGGGGCTCCGTGCGGAAACGTATGGTACAGTCCAATCTTTCATTATTTACACAATTGATGTAGAGGGGTCTGGCGAGACTGGTCACTGGGATGTTGAACCTGTTGACGAGAGAGGCCAAAATAAAATTTCCTGCAGATCCAGAGTCCAAGAAGGCCACTGTAGAGAAGGAGAAGGCAGAGGCAGACATCCGCACAGGCACAGTAAGACGTGGAGAAGCAGAGTAGACATCAAGGACTGTCTCACCTTTGTGCGGAGTCAGCGTACGTCTTTCCAGGCGGGGAGGACGGATAGGACAATCCCTCAGGAAGTGTTCGGTACTAGCACAGTACAGGCAGAGGTTCTCCATACGGCGTCGTGTCCTCTCTTGAGGTGTCAGGCGAGACCGGTCGACCTGCATAGCCTCCACGGCGGGAGGCACAGGAACAGATTGCAGGGGACCAGAGGAGAGAGGAGCCGAGGAGACGAAACGCCTCGTGCGAACAGAGTCCATATCTTGGCGGAGTTCCTGACGCCTTTCAGAAAAACGCATGTCAATGCGAGTGGCTAGGTGAATAAGTTCATGTAGATTAGCAGGAATTTCTCGTGCGGCCAGAACATCTTTAATGTTGCTGGATAGGCCTTTTTTGAAGGTCGCGCAGAGGGCCTCATTATTCCAGGACAATTCTGAAGCAAGTGTACGGAATTGTACGGCATACTCGCCAACGGAAGAATTACCCTGGACCAGGTTCAACAGGGCAGTCTCAGCAGAAGAGGCTCGGGCAGGTTCCTCAAAGACACTTCGGATTTCCGAGAAGAAGGAGTGTACAGAGGCAGTGACGGGGTCATTGCGGTCCCAGAGCGGTGTGGCCCATGACAGGGCTTTTCCGGACAGAAGACTGACTACGAAAGCCACCTTAGACCTTTCAGTGGGAAACAGGTCCGACATCATCTCCAGATGCAGGGAACATTGGGAAAGAAAGCCACGGCAAAACTTAGAGTCCCCATCAAATTTATCCGGCAAGGATAAGCGTATCCCAGGAGCGGCCACTCGCTGCGGAGGAGGTGCAGGAGCTGGCGGAGGAGATGACTGCTGAAGCTGTGGTAGCAACTGTTGTAGCATAACGGTCAGTTGAGACAGCTGTTGGCCTTGTTGCGCTATCTGTTGTGACTGCTGGGCGACCACCGTGGTGAGGTCAGCGACAACTGGCAGAGGAACTTCAGCGGGATCCATGGCCGGATCTACTGTCACGATGCCGGCTGGCAGGTAGTGGACCCTCTGTGCCAGAGAGGGATTGGCGTGGACCGTGCTAGTGGACCGGTTCTAAGCCACTACTGGTTTTCACCAGAGCCCGCCGCAAAGCGGGATGGTCTTGCTGCGGCGGTAGTGACCAGGTCGTATCCCCTAGCAACGGCTCACCTCTCTGGCTGCTGAAGATAGGCGCGGTACAAGGGAGTAGGCAGAAGCAAGGTCGGACGTAGCAGAAGGTCGGGGCAGGCAGCAAGGATCGTAGTCAGGGGCAACGGCAGAAGGTCTGGAAACACAGGCAAGGAACACACAAGGAACGCTTTCACTGGCACTAAGGCAACAAGATCCGGCAAGGGAGTGCAAGGGAAGTGAGGTAATATAGGGAAGTGCACAGGTGATAACCCTAATTGGAACCACTGCGCCAATCAGCGGCGCAGTGGCCCTTTAAATCGCAGAGACCCGGCGCGCGCGCCCTAGGGAGCGGGGCCGCGCGCGCCGGGACAGAACAGACGGGGAGCGAGTCAGGTAGGGGAGCCGGGGTGCGCATCGCGAGCGGGCGCTACCCGCATCGCGAATCGCATCCCGGCTGGCAGCAGGATCGCAGCGCCCCGGGTCAGAGGACGTGACCGGAGCGCTGCAGCGGAGGGAGTGAAGCGAGCGCTCCGGGGAGGAGCGGGGACCCGGAGCGCTCGGCGTAACAGCTTCTTTATGCACATTAATACAATTTTTTACCTGGGGTGCCCAAACTTTTGAACCCCACTGTACATGAAGATTGGGAGTGTAAAGTGAAATGTTCTCTGCCATTAAATCAAATATCCAACCTAATTTCAATATGTGCGAAGTGCTAATGGTTAATAAAATTTTTTAAAAGAGACCGTGAGGTGAAAGACAAGTGAAAAAGGTGAAAATGAATACTTGCACGGACCTATAATAAATATTATCCGGCCTTATTAAGTGTAAAGGGAAGTAGGAAGTGAAAAAGTGGAATTATACAGCATGCATTATACATGCCCTCCTCCTTAAAGGTGCAAAAAAGGAACACTGCATATCTATATCACACAAAGCAAAATCACAGCACAAAATACAGAAAAAAAAAGAAAAAGAAAGAGAAAATAAGAAGAAAGAAGGTAAGGGGAAGGATGGGGAGGAGAGGGAGGAGGAAAAAGGAGGAGAAAAAATAAAGAAATTATAAATGAGAAGGAAGGAATAACAAGAAAAAAATGAAATTATTTTCATACTATACAAGAAGATCAAAATGGTCAAGATATATCCATTGGTCATTGTGATACTAGACAAATTAAATAGATGGCTGCAGGACGTGAATAATGTTAAATAACATTACCCCAATGTGTCAAAAACTATACATACAAAGTGACAAGAAGATATACTCCCTAATTAATATATATGACTCCCTATATATAGCTATATGTCGCAATAAATATATCAAAAAATATATCAAAGACATATGTAAAGTGCATGTTAATGACAAAAGAAACTTCCAACTGCATATATTATTACAACCATTAAAAAATACACGTACCAAAAAATTAGCATCATACACATATGAATAGGCCACCCTCCAACGCAGACCTTAGATGATCATAGATGTCATCACTCTTCGACTGCAGAGACGTATATGAATATCTGGACAACAACACTTGAGTCGCTGTAACAGACAAGGAAACATTAGTTAAAATCAGACTATTAAAAAATATAAAAAACGAAATAGGATAAAACAGACTAGGAAGACACCTCAGGGATTAACAAATCAGAAAAACAGTGCACAACTAAAAACTTCCTTCATGCATGTAGGGTGTAAGGTTTTCAGCTGCCAAATACAGCGGATTTCACACTGGGCAAGTCGTTTCACAAAGTCACCCCACCGAATACTGAGATAGAGCCGATCTATCCCACGTACCTTGAAACAAGACGGGTCGCATCCATGATGTACAGTACTTTAAAATGCCTGGGGACTGGTTTCAGATTTTCAAGGTTTTCCACTGTAGCTGCTGCTTTGATGTCTCTCACGTGTTCTCTTACATGAATTTTCAAGGCGTGTGTGCTGAGGCCAATGTAAATCATGGGACAGGAACAGATGGCATAGTAAATGACAAATCGTGTTGAACAGGTTATTTGATGTGTAATATTAAACGTAGCAGTCCAAGTGGAATCAACAAATGTCGTTGATCTATCCACATTCAGGCATGCTACACATTGGCAGCATGGGGTACATCCCCATTTGGGTCCCCTTGATCCAAATGGATTAGCAGGCACATTGCGATATTCACTTTTTACAAGGAGGTCCTTTAAATTTTTGGACCTCCTGGCAGTCAGTGATGGTTCTGGTGAAATATATTGTTGGAGAAGTGGATCCACTGTCAGGACTGACCAATATTTTTTAAGGCATGTCCTCATCCTGTCCCACTGTGAATGATAGCTTCTTACAAATTTAACAGTGTCATCGCCAAGGCGTAGCTGAGATGGTTGCAGGAGTTGAGAGTGTGGAATTTTCTTGGCTCTATTATATGCTTTCTTTAAATTCCTATGGGTGTAGCCCCAATCCAAAAATCGCATACGAAGATCCTCTGCTTGTTTTAGAAATGTTTCATCTGAAGAGCAGATCTGCCTTGCTCTAAGATATTGTCCATAGGGTATGACTCGAATCGTGTGACCTGGGTGAGATGAGGAGGCATGTAAATATGAATTTACAGATGTTTTCTTTCTAAACATATCTGTCTGAATAAATCCCTGCTTTTCACGTTGTAACAATATGTCCAGAAACTCCACTCTGTTCTTATCACAAGTGTAAGGTCAACCTTATATTCTTGTTGTTTGGGTTTAATTGAGACATAAATTTGGCCAACTGAGAAGAATCCCCCTGCCAAAATCATGAAGATGTCGTCGATGTACCGCACCCAGAAAAGGACGCGGTCAATCTCGACATCTCCATGATCTAACATGGTATTCATTTTCATGTGTCATTATGATGATGATGCTGTGCTGCACTTACTAGGAATGGCCGCTCTCATCGCTAGTGCGCATGCTCGCCGGCGTCCTCCTTCTGACTCCCGTTAGTTTGCGTCTTTACGTGACGTCCACTGCGTGACTTGTCATGTGGGGTAGTCATGTGACGCGCTCTTCCGGGTGCGGACGGAGGCAACGCCGGCGGTGCATGCGCAACAATATGCCATGAGGGCGGAACGTATATGAAATATTACAAGGTAATCAAACGTCTGATTGCATACACCTATGCCGGTAATTCCTCATTTGTTCCGTTAATATATTTAGGGTTGGACGGACTGGGATGGAGCCACTCCCCGACGAAGGTCAGCGTGCCGAAACGCGCATAGAAGTGGCGCCATCCTGGTCTCTGCCTAGTACTCTGTTGTGTGGGTATTGTTTATGTATTATCTTGTTGCACTGACGCTGTATATTTAGAAGTCTAGCACTTTATGCATATGGCACCTTTACTGTGATACCATATTATACCTCATTATCTTACTAAACTGTTCCACTGCTGCTAGCTACATTGCATGCACTTTAAATTCTACAACATATGCCCACCTATTACCATCTTGATCGGCAGATGTGTCGGTGATGTCGCTGTATTTTTGTGATACTCTTTTCCCACCTTTTTATTACTTTTTGCTATTGAAACATGATGTTTCTTTAAATGTATATCAATAAAAACATTTATATTTTATTGTATGTTAAGTGACTCCAAGTGTGTTGTGTTTGGGTTATATATGGCTTTAACATAAAAAGACTCTTATGTATTCTCCTATTGGGAGATTTTTAGTAGTGTGGATAGGATGATCACAACTAGCAGGTAAAATCCTATTTCCAGCAGTAGATTTTCGGAACATTTTAGACTCTACTTTTCTAGTGATGTCATCTCCAATTAAAGTGATGTCCAAAAAATCAATTAGATTTTTTTCAACGTGAGACATGAAACGAAGGTTCATATAATTGTCATTACAAAAGAAAAGAAAATCACCCATGTGCTGTTCCATATCATGGCACACCAGGAGGAGGTCGTCTATGTATCTCCAGTACCATGATGATGTTCGATTGGTACAGGTTAGCATCTGAATACAGACGTTCCTCCTCCCAATATGCCATGAAAAGGTTTGCCAAAAACGGGGAGAACTTGGCTTCCATAGGGCAGCCGGTGATTTCAAAAGAAAAAAATCCCATTGAAAGTGAAAAAAATTAAACTTCAGTAAAAAAGCCAATACCTCCAAAATATATTCTTTTAGCACCTCACTATAATTAGAATATCTATTCAGGTGGCATTTGACGGCTGACACCGCTCTATTGTGTGGTATACAACTGTACAAAGACACCACATCGCATGCGACCCAGATGTATTTGGGTGTATTTGGCATCCCATTCAATAGATTTTATAGCTGATAGGAGGGATTTAGTGTCTTTGACATGGCCAGGTGTTCTATGAACCAGAGGCTGTAGCATGTCATCCAACCAATCCCCTAATTGTTCCAGAAAGGAGTCGATGCCCGCCACTATGAGGCGGAAAGGGGGAGGGAAGATATATTTTGCGTTTTAGGAAGGGCATGATTGTTCCCTGATTGCGCAAGAGAAAATTAAAGGTAGCTATTATGCAGCCCTGTTTTTGGAACATTATGTCAGTTCTGGCTGAAAAGACAAGAGGGGGTATCTGAAATGGGGCTACATTATCTGCAAATGTGTATATTAACCCCTCAGTATGGTAGTGTCATTGCCATGACTAAGAACTTATGCTCGAAACGCCTCGGCATTTCACTGCGATTTTAGTGGGACATGTCACAACTCCCTTTCCACAATGTTTTTTGATACCAATAGGATGAAGTAAACGTTAAGTTTTATTGCACCTGGGGAAGATGGATTTCTTTTCCCTTTTTTGCCTGCATGCTACAGGGACTGGCGGGTCCCAGCATTCATGTTTCTGCACTATTGCCTATTTGTGTCTGGAGTCCATGCATTCGAGCAGTGAGCTGATCTATTTTTTCATTTTTGTGCTTGCCAGATACCAGCTGTTCACGATTTGTATACCATATAAGTGATTATATACAGGACCATATAGAGGTATATACCAGCTGTACACAGGATCTGTATATCATATAAGAGAGCATGTACAAGAGCAATCTGCAGAAAGTATAAGGGATTACAGTTACATCTAGCGACTCACAGATCATTAACTTCTCCTTTTCTTCTTTATCCGGCTCAGAATGCCATGATGACTTCTCCCAGACAAGACTTGTCTCTTCTGAATCTGCCAAACATTTAGGTTCCTTTCAATATAGCATCCTTACTTCTTTACAAACTCCCCATGTGTATTGCCCCATGTACTGTGACATCATTGTGTGTATTATCCCTGCACTGTTCCATCACTGTGTGTATTATACCTGTACTGCGACATTACTGTGTATTATCTCTATACTGCGCATTATCTCTATACTGTGCATCACCGTGGATACTAACGCTGCACCATGACATCACTGTGTATATTGACCCTGTACCGTGATGTCACTGTACATATTTACCTTGTACTGCAAGTGACAATACAGGGATTATATGCACAGTGACATCACAGTTCAGAGTTAATATACACAGTGACATCAAAGTACAATACAGTGATTATACACAATGATGTCTCCGTACAGGGATAATATACAGTTTTGTCACTACAGGGTTAATAAACACAATGATGTCACTGTAGAGGGATACTATACAGTGATGTCACCCTACCAGGATAATATACAGTGATGTCACTTTACAGGAATAGTACACACAGTGATGTCACTGTATCAGGATAATATACAGTGATGTCACCTTACAGGAAGAATATGCACAGTCATGTCACAGTACAGGGATAATACACACAGTGTTGTTACTACAGGGTTATTACACACAGTGATGTCACAGTACAGGTATAATACACAGTGATGTCACAGTACAGGGATAATACACACAGAGATATCTGATATCACTACAGGGCTAATATACACATTGATGTCACGGTATAAGGTTACTATGCAGTGATGTCACTACAGGGTTAATATACACAGTGACATCACATTACAGGTTGATGTACAGTAATGTCTCAGAGACTGCAGAATGTACAACTGTGCACATGTGGTGTGGGTAGTAGTACAGTAGTAGAGCTAGGGTATGTGAGTGCATAAAATAGTCTGCAGCACTACTTCTACATACAGTGTATGGTGCCAGCACCCCGAACTCGATCACAGTCCGTCCAATATATAAAACAATGGTGTAGCACTCCAAGATTGCAAAGAAAATAATGGATTTATTGTCTCACAACATAGCAGCAACGTTTCAGTTCCACACTGGAACCTTTTTCAAGCCTGAAAAAATGCTTTGCATATTCCCCTACCCAGAATGCCCGCGGAGTGCTTAATGGCCTTCTGAATCTCCGTTACACCAGGAGTGGTGGCCTCGCCCTGAGGTAAATACTCATCCCCTTTAGCTGCTCTCAGGCCTCTTACCCCAGCCAAGCCAGATCACCCTGCTCTGTACTGACAAGTGGCAAAAACCACGAAACAGCTGTCTGCAGATGGGTAGAAACTTCCCTTTTGGGGAGTAGTCTGGCTTGGAATAAAATCCAGATCAGCTTTTTATATTCCTCAACAGGAGCTAAGCTGATACCAGGGAACATTACCTTAAAAGGTGATGTAATGAGGTGCTTTGCATATTCCCCTACCCAGAATGACCGCGGAGTGCTTAATGGCCTTCTGAAGCTCCGTTACACCAGGAGTGGTGGCCTCGCCCTGAAGTAAATACTCATCCCCTACCCAGAATTCCCGCGGAGTGCTAAGTGGCCCTTGAAAGCTCCGTCACACCAGGAGTGGTGGACTCGCCCTGAGTTAAATACTCATCCCCTTTATATATATATATATATATATATATATATATGTATATATTAAGCAGGAGAGCAGCACACCTAAGTAAAAAGGTGCACTGGTGCCTACTGTGCCAGGTCCAGGTTGGGGACCCCCTTGAGATACAAAAAACAAAATGAACAGTGGCACACCAAGTGTCCAAAAGGAAAGATGATTTATTCAAAAAAACATGTTAGGCAACATTTCGGCTGGCCATTTTCAAGCCTTACACAAAATAGAAGATCCTTGCTTCTGCAAAAAAATTCTTCACCAAACCTAAAATAATTCCTAGTAAGAATAAGTTCCGGCACATCCATCAGGAATCCTATTTTGGCATTATTCAGGGTATTTTCTTTTATCAATTGTTCCCTGATTGCATCTATCCCTTTTTCCACTGAAAACTATCCACATACACAGCCAGAGGATGTAGGACCGAGCTGACCCCTGATACTATGGGGCGTCCCGGGGGGGCAACTCGGTCCATTATCTAATGAAGCACCCCGTGTTCCTGTACTGTACTTGCTTCCTAAGGTGCACAAGGAACACGGGGTGCTTCATTAGATAATGCATTTTTAATTCATGAGATATAATTTCATTATTAATAGCTTCTTCCAGCATCAAATCTAGTTATTTCTTAATCTCTTCTGTCAGATCTTTTTTCAAATTTTAATACACCTCGTGTTGCTGCAACTATTTAGCTGCCTCTGCCACAGACAGTAGCGCCCCCCCCCCCCCTTTCTCGGCCCTCTTTATAGTAATCTCTTCCTTTTCTTGCACTCCTTTCATTTTTAGAAAAATTAGGTTTCAATCTATATTTCTTCTTATCCCATTCTTTGGTGACCTCATTAATAACTAGTTGTTGAAAACTATCCAGTAGGCTACTGTTCACATTTGGATCAAAACTACTTTTTTTCTTCAATTGATCAGGTATGCATTCCATATCTATACTTTGCCTCATGTTGCGGTTAATATAAAAAAACATATATTCTAAGGTGTATATTCCTGCAAAACTTATAGAAATCAACCAAAAAATCAAAACTGGAATTATTAGATGTAGGTACGAACCCAAGTTCTCTATTAATAACCTTTTCCTGCATTTAGTATCAATGAAATATTAATTAGGAGCTCACCGCATCTGGAGGTTTCCCTTTAATCCTGGATCTCGTATGTACTCCGTTGTTCCCTCCGCTTGCTTTTTTCTTTTTCTCTTGTTTTTTGGCATGCTCCTAAAAAATTCTGAGCCGTATTTCTTGTTATCTGATCATTCACATTTTGCTAACTATCTGTAGAAGTACAGTACAATCAAATGTATCAAACTCAGTTCTCACTCCTCTTTGTACTCTCCTTGTTCGCCTCCTTTCTTCAGTCCACGTATAAACACGGTCCAGTTGGTAGTCCTTAGTATCCCTTTCAAACTTTGATGGTTTCACCTGCAAGATTGATGCCTCCAATTTCTCTATGTTCATGTTCAGATCAAGATGCTTTTTTTCAACCACTTCCAAATTTTCCTGCTTTTTAAACTTAACCAAAGCAATATATTTTTGTATCCCTTCAATAGCCTATTGTAAATGTTGGACAGTCAGGTACATTAAATCTAGTGAATGTCTATTACATAGATTAGGCCACAGGTGGAGGTTTCTCCAGGGTTAGCTAGGGAAATACACCCTTTCCTTGCCACAGTGTCACTATATCTATCCATCTATCTATCTATCTATTTAGATATATATGCCATAGCCCTACTACTGTACTACTACCTACACCACATGTGCATACCAGTGACTGTGCTGTGTTCACTGACCTGGCTTGCCCATGCTACAGTATATGTACACTGCTCAAAATAATAAAGGGAACACTTAAACAACACAATGTAACTCCAAGTCAATCACCCTTCTGTGAAATCCCACTGTCCACTCAGGAAGCAACACTGATTGACAATCAATTTCCCATGCTGTTGTGAAAATGGTACAGACAACAAGAGGACATTCTAGGCAATTAGCAAGACACCCCCAATAAAGGAAGGGTTCTTCTGGTGGTGACCACAGACCACTTTTCAGTTCCTATGCTTCCTGACTGATGTTTTGGTCACTTTTGAATGCTGGGGGTGCTTTCACTCTAGTGGTAGCATGAGACAGAGTCTACAAACCACACAAGTGGCTCAGGCAGCTCATCCAGGATGGCACATCAATGTGAGCTGTGGCAAGAAGGTTTGCTGTGTCTGTCAGCATAGTGTACAGAGCATGGAGGCGCTACCAGGAGACAGGCCAGTACATCAGAAGACCTCGAGGAGGCCGTAGGAGGGTAACAACCTAGCAGCAGGACCGCTACCTCCACCATTGTACAAGGAGGAGCAGGAGGAGCACTGCCAGAGCCCTGCCAAATGACCTCCAGCAGGCTACAAATGTGCATGTGTCAAACAGTCAGAAACAGACTCCATGAGGGTGGTATGGGGGCCCAACGTCCACAGGTGGGGGTTGTTTTTACAGCCCAACACCGTGCAGAACGTTTGGCGTTTGCCAGAGAACACCAAGATTGGCAAATTCGCCACTGGCGCCCTGTGCTCTTCACAGATGAAAGCAGGTTCACACTGAGCACATGTGACAGACATGACAAAGTCAGGAGATGCCATGGAGAACGTTCTGCTGCCTGCAACATCATCCAGCACGACCAGTTTGACTGTGGGTCAGTAATGGCGTGGGTGGCATTTCTTTGGGGGCCGCACAGCCCTCCTTGTGCTTGCCAGAGATAGCCTGACTGCCATTAGGTACCGAGATGAGATCCTCAGACCCCTTGTGAGACCATATGCTGGTGCGGTTGGCCCTGGTGTTCCTCCTAATGCAAGACAATGCTAGACCTCATGTGGCTGGAGTATGTCAGCAGTTCCTGCAAGAGGAAGGCATTGATACTATGGACTGGCCCGCCCGTTCCCCAGACCTGAATCCGATTGAGCACATCTGGGACATCCTGTCTCGCTCCATCCATCAACACCACGTTGCACCACAGACTGTCCAGAAGTTGCCCTGGAATTGTAGGGAGGTCATATGGGCACGTGGAGGCCACACACACTACTGAGCCTCATTTTGACTTGTTTTAAGGACATTACATCAAAGTTGGATCAGCCTGTAGTGTGGTTTTCCACTTTGATTTTGAGTGTGACTCCAATATCCAGACCTCCATGGGTTGATAAATTTGATTTCCATTGATAATTTTTGTGTGATTTTGTTGTCAGCACATTCAACTATGTAAAGACGAAAGTATTTCATACGATTAGTTCATTCCTTCAGATCTAGGATGTGTTATCTTAGTGTTCCCTTTATTTTTTGAGCAGTGTACACAGCATGAGGCAGTCAGGGCACTGGGAAGAGCACAGTAAGAGGTATACAGACGGCCGGTGGGCTCTGCTAGAGAAGGAGTATACTGGAGTCATAAGCAGCTAGGCACAGGACCGCATGCTGACAGGACCTCACCTGACCTGGACAACAGGCACAGAACACTGACAGCAGCAGCAGCTCACAGGAGGGGAGAGGCAGAGACTTCTTCTTAAACTCCGGTAAGCAGCCGGGGGCAAGGCCATGCAGGGACACAACAGACATGCCTGTGCATGGCACTACCAGCTTCAGCAGCCTCTTCTCTTAAAGTGGCAGAGGGAAAGCAGGGGCTGGTCGGCTGCAGTGGGTGCTGTTGATGTAAAACTTGTGTAGGTCAGGGCCACAGCGAGGACCCTACCGGTACAAGGCCTTAGGGCCTAAGGCTTAGGCAGCGGCCTATTGGCCTAATGCTGGAGCTGCGTCTGCATATGTGAGCCAAGCCTAACCTTTCTTTGTACTGTAACTTATCCATATCATTAATTACCTTGGTGACCCTCCTCTGCACCTGCTCCAGTTTAGCTATGTCTTTCTTATATACATATGGCCACTATTGTACACAATACTCCATGTGTGATATTAATAATGATTTATACATTATGTCCCTCTCACAAGCCTCTACAGTGGGGAATCAAAAATTTGGGCACCCCAGGTAAAAAAAATTGTATTAATGTGCATAAAGAAGCCAAGGAAAGATGGAAAAGGCATCAAATGACAGATTAGACATTCTTATATGTCAACAAAAGTTAGATGTTATTTCCATCATTTACACAAAATAACAGGAAACAAAAAAATGGCGTCTGCAAAAGTTTGGGCACCCTGATGAATTTACAGCATGCACTGCCCCCTTTGCAAAGCTGAGACCTGCCAGTCTCATGGATTGTTTTCAATCATCATCTGGGAAGACCAGGTGATGTCAATCTCAAAGGTTTTAAATGCCCAGACTCATCTGACCTTGCCCCAACAATCAGCACCATGGGTTCTTCTAAGCAGTTGTCTAGAAATCTGAAACTGAAAATAGTTGATGCTCACAAAGCCAGAGAAGGCTATAAGAAGATAGTAAAACTTTTCAGATGTCAATATCCTCTGTTCGGAATGTAATGAAGAAATGGCAGTCATCAGGAACAGTGGAAGTTAAAGAAAGATCTGGAAGACCAATAAAAATATCAGAAAGAACAGCTCGCAGGATTGTGAGAGAAACAATTCAAAACCCACGTTTGACTGCACAATCCCTCTAGAAGGACCTGGCAGACACTGGAGTTGTGGTAAACTATTCCACTATAAAGAGATACTTGTACAAATATGGTCTTCATGGAAGAGTCATCAGAAGAAAACCTCTTCTACATCCTCACCACAAAAATCTGCATTTGAACTTTGCAAATGAACATATAGACAAGCCTAATGCATTTTGGAAACAACTATTGTGGACTGATGAGGTTAAAATTGAACTTTTTGGCCGGAATGAGCAAAGGTACGTTTGGAGAAGAAGGGGAACAGAATTTAATGAAAAGAACCTCTGTCCAACTGATAAACATGGGGGTGGATCAATCATGCTTTGCGGTTGTATTGCAGCCAGTGGCACAGGGAACATCTCACGAGAAGAAGGAAAAATGGATTCAATAAAATGTCAGCAAATTTTGGATGCTAACTTGATGTTATCTGTGAAAAAGCTGAAGTTAAAGAGAGGATGGCTTCTACAAATGGATAATGATCCTAAACACACCTCGAAATCCACAGGGGATTACATCAAGAGGCCTAAACTGAAGGTTTTGCTATGGCCTTCACAATCTCCTGACCTCAACATAATTAAAAATCTATGGATAGACCTTAAAAGAGCAGTGTGTGACAGACAGCCCAGAAATCTCAAAGAGCTGGAAGACTTTTCTAAGGAAGAATGGGCAAAGATACCTCAAACAAGAATTGAAAGACACTTGGCTGGCTACAAAAAGCGTTTACAAGCTGTGATACTTGCCAAAGGGGGCAGTACAAGATATAAACTCTGCAGGGTGCCCAAACTTATGCAGACACCATTTTTTTCTGTTATTTTGAAAGTGTAAATGACGGAAATAAAATCTAACTTTTGTTGACATATTATAAGAATGTTTAATCTGTAATTTGATGCCTTTTGGAGACTTTTCCATCTTTCCTTGGCTTCTTTATGCACATTAATAATTTTTTTTACCTGTGGTGCCCAAACTTTTGATCCCCACTGTATGCCTCTCTTAAAGGGGTACTCCGGTGAAAACCTTTTTTCTTTTAAATCAACTGGTGGCAGAAAGTTAACATATTTGTAAATTACTTATATTAAAAAATCTTAATCCTTCCTGTACTTATTAGCTGCTGAATACTGCAGAGGAAATTCTTTTCTTTTTGGAATGCTCTCTGATGACATCACAAGCACAGTTCTCTCTGCTGACATTATTATAATAATAATTTTGCTTTATTTATTGTTGTCCTTTGAACCCAAGTCCCAGCACTGCAAGGCAGCAGTGCTAACCACTGAGCCACCATGCTGCCCTTAGCATACATTCATGCTAAAATGGACAGAGATGTCAGCAGAGAGCACTGTGCTCGTGATGTCATCAGTGTTCCAAAAAGGAAGGAATTTCCTCTGTAGCATTCAGCAGCTAATAAGTACTGGTAGGATTAAGATTTTTTAATAGAAGTAATTTACAAATATGTTTAACTTTCTGCCACCAGTTGAGAGAAAAGATTTTCACCGGAGTACCCCTTTAATACATTCCATCACTTTGTTAGCCTTGGCAGCAGCTGCCTGGCACTGATTGCTAAAGTTGAGCTTACTGTTCACCAGAAGCCCCAAATATTTTTGTTAGTAGTTTTACCTAATGTTTTTTTTATTTAGCATATAATTGTACATTTTGTTTTTGCAGCCCAAGTGCATAACCTTACATTACTTCACATTAAACTTCATTTGCTTTTTCTCTGCTCAAGCCTCCAGCTTTTCCATATCCCTCTGTAATATTATGTTATCCTCTTCTGTGGTGACCACCTCACCCAGTTTTGTGTTATCTGCAAATATTGAAATTCTACTCTGTAATTCCTCTACAAGGTCATTAACCCCTTAAGGATGCAGGGTGTACTCGTACGCCCCCGTTCCTGAGTCCTTAAGGACTCAGGGCGTACAGGTATTCCCTGAATTTCTCCAGTCCCGCCGCTCGTTCAGCAGGCCTCCCGTGCCAATGTCTGGGGGGTCCTGAGACCTCAGAAAGTCGATCTGCGGTGGTTCCAGGTCATTCCAGCGACCCGGAAAATAAGGGGGACCGGGGTGGTCCATGACAGTCCTGATCCCCCTGAAGGGATAGGAGTGAGTCAGAAGCGACCGACCAATAGCAGATCAGGGGCGAGGGGGGTTAAAGTTAGGTTCCCCCACTCTGCCCACCCACGGTAGTCCGGGCATAGCGGGGGAACTGTCCTGCAAGCGGTGCTGGATGTCCCTTACCCAGAGCAGCGGTGATCCAGCAACTAAGCGGCGAGTTGTGGCCACAGTTTGGAGATCACTATACAGTGGTCTCTATATTGTAGCCCTCCAGATGTTGCAAAACTATAAATCCCAGCATGCCCGGACAGCAAACTGCTGTGTGAGCATGATGGGATTTGTAGTTTTGCAACATCTGGAGGGCTACAGTTTAGAGACCAGTGTATTGTGTTCTCTAAACTGTGGCCCTCTAGATCTTGCAAAACTACAACTCCCAGCATGCCCACACAGTAGTTTGCTGTCTGGGCATGTTGGGAATTGTAGTTTTGCAACATCTGGAGGGCACAGTTTGGAGATTACTGTTCGGTGGTCTCTAAACTGTGGTCCTCCAAATGTTGTATAACTACATCTCCCAGCATGCACGAACAGCAAACGGCTGTCTCGGCATGCTGGGAGTTGTAGTTGCGTGCCTCCAGCTGTTGCATACCTACAACTCCCAGCAAGCCCTTCAGCGATCAGTACATGCTGGGAGTTTTAGTTTTGGAACAGCTGGAGGGCACAGTTTGGAGATTACTGTTCGGTGGTCTCTAAACTGTGGTCCTCCAAATGTTGTATAACTACAACTCCCAGCATGCACGAACAGCAAACGGCTGTCTCGGCATGCTGGGAGTTGTAGTTGCTTGCCTCCTGCTGTTGCATACCTACAACTCCCAGCATGCCCTTCAGCGATCAGTACATGCTGGGAGTTTTAGTTTTGCAAAAGCTGGAGGCACACTGGTTGGAAAATACAGAGTTAGGTAACAGAACCTAACTCAAGCTGCTGCAGCTCAAACTCCTAGCGGGAAACTCACCGTGAACCCCCACCAGTGCAAATGTATTGTAAAAACACTACACTACACTACACAAAATAAAAAGAAAAACACTACATATACACACCCTTACACTGTCCCCCCCCCTTCCCCCAATAAAAATGAAAAACATCTCGTATAGCAGTGTTTCCAAAATGGGGCCTCCAGCTGTTACAAAACAACAACTCCCAGCATTGCCGGAAAGCCACTGACTGTCCAGGCATGCTGGGAGCCTAGCAACAGCAGGAGGCACCCTGGTTGAGAATCACTGGTGTAGAATATTTTTGGTAGCGGAGGCAATTGTAAGGCCCTATTCACACGGCAGAATTTCCACTCATCCGCCCCAATTCCACTTCTGCTTTTGAGGATTTTGTGCTGAATTGGTGCGGAATCCAAGCGGAAATTCTGCAGAAGTGTGAATGGGAGTGTGGACGCCCATAGAAGTGTATTAAGCTTTCATTTGTGGAGGAATTCCTCAAGCAGAATTCCGCTTGAGGAAATTATGCCATGTGAATAGGCATAACAATTGCATCCGGGTCTGCCCCTATGCAAATCCCTAATTTAGGCCTCAAATGCGCATGCGCTCTCTCTCTTCAGAGCCCTGTCGTATTTCAAGGAAAAAGTTTAGGTCCACATATGGGGTATTTCCGTACTCAGGAGCAATTGCGTTACAAATTTTAGGGGGCATTTTCTCCTTTTACCCCGTATGAAAAGGAAAAGTTGGGGTCTACACCAGCCTTTTAGTGTAAAAAAAGAAAAAAAATTACACTAACATGCTGGTGTTGCCCCATACTTTTCATTTTCACAAGAGGTAAAAGTAAAAAAAGACACCCAAAATTTGTAACGAAATACCGCATATGTGAATGTAAAATGTAAATGTGGATGTAACATGGCTCAGGAGTGAGAGCGTGCCATGTACTGTGCATTTGAGGCCTAAATTGCTGATTTGCACAGGGGTGGCTGATTTTACAGTAGTTCTGATTAGAGATGAGCGAACATACAGTAAATTCGATTCGTCACAAACTTCTCGGCTCGGCAGTTGATGACTTTTCCTGCATAAATTAGTTCAGCTTTCAGGTGCTCCCGTGGGCTGGAAAAGGTGGATACAGTCCTAGGAGACTCTTTCCTAGGAATGTATCCACCTTTTCCACCCCACCGGAGCACCTGAAGGCTGAACTAATTTACGCAGGAAAAGTCATCAACTGCCGAGCCGAGAAGTTCGTGACAAATCGAATTTACGGTAAGTTCGCTCATCTCTAGTTCTGATGTAAACGCAAAAAAAAAAAAAAAAATACCCACGTGTGACCCCGTTTTGGAAACTACACCCCTCACGGAACGTAACAAGGGGTATAGTGAGCCTTACCACCCCACAGGTGTTTGACGAATTTTCGTTAAAGTTGGATGGGAAAATGAAAAAGAAGACTTTTTTTTCGCTAAAATAGGAAGGGAAAATAGGAAAAAAGCCCTCATAATTTGTAACCCCATTTTTTCTGAGTAAGAACATACCTCATATGTGGATGTAAACTTCTTTGCGGGCGCACTACAATTCTCAGAAGAGAGGGCGCGCCATTGGGCTTTTGGAGAGAAAATGTGTCCAGAATTGAAGGCCACGTGTGTTTACAAAGCCCCCATAGTGCCAGAACAATGGAACCCCCCCCACATGTGATCATATTTTGGGAACTACACCTCTCACGTTATGTAATGAGGGGTACAGTGAGCATTTACGCCCCAAAGGTGTCTGACAGATTTTTGAACAGTGGTCCATGAAAATGTAATTTTTCATTTGCACAGACCACTGTTCCAAAGATCTGTCAAACGCCAGTGGTGTGTAAATGCTCACCTCACCCCTTATTACATTACGTGAGAGGTGTAGAGAGGTGTCAATTCTGTGAGGGGTGTAGTTTCCTAAATACGGTCACATGTGGGGGGTCCACTGTTCTGGCACCACGAGAGGCTTTGTAAACGCACATGGCCCCTGACTTCCATTCCAACCAAATTCTCTCTCCAAAAGCTCAATGGTGCTCCTTCTCTTCTGAGCATTGTAGTTTGCCCGAAGAGCACTTTACGTCCACATATGGGGTGTTAAAAATTTTGGGGGTTATTTTCTCCTATTACCCCTTGTAAAAATGTAAAATTTGGGGAAAAAGCAGCATTTAAGTGAAATTGTTTTTTTCCATTTACACATCTCACTTTAACGAAAGGTCATCAAATTCCTGTGAGGTGTTAAGGCTCACTGTACCTCTTGTTATGTTCCTTGAGGGGTGTAGTTTCCAAAATAGTGTGCCATGTGGGAGGTTTTTTGCTGTTCTGGCATCATTGCACCCCCAGAACACTTTACATCCACATATGAGGTATTTCCTAACTCGAGAGAAATTGAGTTACAGATTTTGGGGGGATTTCTCTCCTTTTACCCCTTGTAAAAATTCCAAAAATGTGTAAAAAATTAAGATTTTGAATTTTCTCCTTCACTTTGCTGCTATTCCTGTGAAACACCTAAAGGGTTAACAAACTTTCTGAATGTCATTTTAAATACTTTGAGGGGTGCAGTTTCTATAATGGGGTCATTTATGGCAATTTTTTCACAGAAAGGCCCTAAAATCCACTTCAAACTTAACTTGTCCCTGAAAAATTCGGATTTTGAATTTTTCCTGAACATTTTGAAAATTGCTGCTATACTTTGAAACCCTCTAATGTCTTCAAAAAATAAAAACATGTCAACTTTATGATGCCAACATAAAGATGACATATTGTATTTGTGAATCAATATATCATTTATTTGGAATGTCCATTTTCCTTAGAAGCAGAAAGTTTCAAAGTTAGAAAAATTCTAAAATTCTCCACTATGTTAAAGTAAAATATGTCACGAGAAAACAGTCTCGGAATCAGAATAATCGGTAAAAGCATCCCAGAGTTATTAGTGCATAAAGTGACAGTGGTCAGAATTGCAAAAAGGGTCCTTAAGGTAAAATGGGCTGTCCTTAAGGGGTTAATAAACATTTTGAAAAAAGTGGACCCTGAACTGACCCCACTTGTAACTGACATTGGATTTTCCTGTATGAATACAGTAGAGAAGGCATTTAGTAGACTGGCCTTTTCCTCACATCCCTCCACCATTACACCCAGATTATTTCTTAAGGGGCCAACATTTTCATTTTTAAGTATTTTATTTATAAATTTTTTTTAAGTAGAAGAAGAATATTTTTTGGTTCTTTTTACTTTCTATGATAATCATTCTCTCTGTTGCAATTTTTTGCTAATTTTATTTGTTTTATATAAAAATGTATTCTTAGCATTTTTTAATGCCTCCCCAATACCGTCCTGTTTGATATAATGTTGATTACAGGTGCTCTGTCCATTTATACTGTCTATATACTCTCCTAATCAATGGCATATTTGTTTTTCATATATAAAAGTTGCCAGGAACAGGGCTTTGAGTTATCAGGACGACCCACATTCCCTGATTGACAGATCGCCCCCTATTTGCATATAGGCAGATATGTCAGTCAGGGCTGGGGCTCGATTCCCAGACGAAGTTACATCCATGAAAGGGCACAGTAGTTCAGAGCAAATCATATATCATTGTGGATAGGTAGCCTGTAAGTGTTTCATGCTGCTCATGATTTAGACAGCATCAAACTAGTGACAGGTTCCCTATAGGGAAAAGGAAAACTGTGAACACCAAAATAAAAAGGAAAACCCAACAAATCATTACCATAATGCTGAGAATTTTCTGCTGTGGAAAGTCTGCAGTATTTAAGTTCCATGTGGACACAACCATTTTGTATCAAAAACATGTTGCATTAGGATCCAACTATAGAGCATACAGCAAAATGCTAAAGTATTAAAGGGGTACTCTGGTGAAAAAAAAATTTCTTTTAAATCAACTGGTGGCAGAAAGTTAAACATATTTGTAAATTACTTATATTAAGAAATCTTAATTCTTCCTGTACTTATTAGCTGCTGAATACTACAGAGGAAATTATTTTCCTTTTGGAATGCTCTCTGATGACATCACGAACACAGTTCTCTCTGCTGCTGATGTTATTATAATATTAATAACGCTTTATTTATTGTTGTCCTTAGTGGGATTTGAACCCAAGTCCCCAGCACTGCAAGGCAGCAGTGCTAACCACTGAGCCACCATGCTGCCCTTAGCATACATCTGCTATGCATGGTTGCTAAAATGGACAGAGATGTCAGCAGAGAGCACTGTGCTCGTGATGTCATCAGTGTTCCAAAAAGAAAGGAATTTCCTCTGTAGCATTCAGCAGCTAAGAAGTACTGGATGGATTAAGATTTTTTAATAGAAGAAATTTACAAATATGGCAAAGGGATATGGATACCGCTCTCACCAGCTCCGGACACCTCTTGCACCTGTGCTGCAGACTGCCGGCACCGCCTCCGGCAACTCCTTATGCTAGAAAGAACTCCGTCCGGCACCAAGGTATGAGGTAAAAAAGGCTTGTCTTTATTTATTCCACTGCAGGATACATACAGATAAAGATGTCTGACGCGTTTCGTCCTTTACAGGGTTTAATCGTAGACTAATACATCTCATAACAAACACGATTAAAATACTGAGCGGTCCGGTCACATGACCTACCGCATCATCACATTAAAATTGCATGGAAAAACTGGATACCTGGATAATACATGGATCACACCCTATTTAGAAAAACCTGAGCTGGCTCTCTACGAGCTAATTCACACCATCCTATTTGGCCGTTACTCCTGTGTGCGAATTTTATCCTAAATTTATACCGATATGGCTGTAAGCCTAACTAATTTGATAATCCCAAATATTAAATACAATTAGTATGAAACAGAAGGGCCATGTATAAAACTATATCGCTTATAGGAGTGATAGAAACGCCAAAATGACTTATACTATCTGAGATCTAATTTAAGGCTAATTTTTATTTTATTATTTTTTATTTTATTTTAATTTTCTGTTATTCTAAATATTAGAACCTGTAATGATTTTACTGATAGAAATGGATTCTACATATATTCATCACACAGAATAGAGAATTTGTGCAGTACATTAGTGATAACAATTTAAACCTCAGATTTACCTCACATTTCAGCAAGTCGTCGGTGAATTTCTTAGATATAACATTAACCAGTAAGGAGGGTAAAATAGAAGTATACCCTTTTAGAAAGGACACTGCAACAAATTCGGTATTATTGGCATCATCATGCCACCCAAGACATGTGATTAACAATATTCCATTTGGGGAACTCTGTCGAACCAAAAGGAACTGTTCGGACAAGATGAGGTTCGAACAAGTAAAAAAGGAAACAGTTGATAGATTTAAGGAGAGGGGTTATAATGATAAAGTGCTCCTAGACTCAATGGATAGAATTGACAAATTGGATCGAGATGTGTTAACAACATATTCAAATAGAGAAGGTAGTAGAATTTCATCCAAAAATAGAGGTGATGGTACAAGAAAACCTTATTTTGTTACACCCTATAGTGTACAATTCAATCAAATAAGAAGTATAATTAATAAATATGTCCTGGTACTAGAAATAGACCCCATCTTGTAGTATCCCGTAGAGGCCCTACGTTGGGATCCTCATTGTCACCTAGTTTGTTTACAAGCCAATCCAACTCCAAGAAAAATAGGGGAACATGGCTGGAAACAACAGGGTGTTGGAAGTGTGGACACACTAGATGCATTACCTGCAACTTTATAGAACAAACAAACAAAATAATATCATGTTGCACAGGAAAAGCATATAAAATTAAAGATTACATTAATTGTAATTCAAAATCGATCGTATATGTGGCCACTTGTATTGCCTGTAGGATCCAATATACAGGTTGTACAGGCAACACTTTAAAAACAAGGTTTCGTAAACATGTGGCCGACATCAAAAACAATGTATCCAGTGTGTCTATGCTTTCTAAACACTTTAGAGAAGTACACGCAGGGGACGATAGCTTTCTGAGGGTCACAGGAGTGGAAAAAATACAACTAGGAGCCAGGTTAGGAGATTTAAGGAGACGGCTATATAATTGGGAAACATTTTGGATGTTTCTATTAGCAACTAGACATCCGCAAGGTCTGAATAAGAGACTAGATTTGATAATTACCTGTCCGTGAAATATATCGTCCCATTTATATTGGCTATATATGTAAAAAATTGGTCTGCATCTGTTAGAGTATTGCCGTTTACAAATAAATATAATGAAATAAAATAATAATATATAACGAAGTAATACCTATTAACAATGCTATTCATTGATATAAAAAGAAGAGTTTTGCTATAATTATATTAAAAAAGGTAACAATAATAATAAAAGTAAAATTAAAATAAAATAATAGGCAATAAAAGATAACCATTATAGCGCATAATAAATAGTGAAACACTAACAATAAGGGTGGTATAGTAGTAAATAGTTACTAAACTAAAATCATAATAATAATAATAAAAATATAAACAAAAACAAAATAAAATAAAAACTAAAGTTACAACGTAATAATAATAATAAAAATATAAATAAAATATGAATATAGTAAAGTATATATATATAATCATGAAATTAGGAAAAATATACATTAGCAACTATAAAACCATAGGTATATATCGCTATAGCCAACATTATAATCTAGTATCCCATGATTGATAAACACTTTTACATACAAGAATAAAACAATATGTACTGAGCACTACCTATATTCACCCACATCTCTATCCTGTGTGATGAATATATGTAGAATCCATTTCTATCAGTAAAATCATTACAGGTTCTAATATTTAGAATAACAGAAAATAAAAATAAAAATAAGAGTGAGTTTGGCATCATCTCAGAAATACCTTATAGCCTTAAATTAGATCTCAGATAGTATAAGTCATTTTGGCATTTCTATCACTCCTATAAGCGATATAATTTTATACATGGCCCTTCTGTTTCATACTAATTGTATTTAATATTTGGGATTATCAAATTAGTTAGGCTTACAGCCATATCGGTATAAATTTAGGATAAAATTCGCACACAGGAGTAACGGCCAAATAGGATGGTGTGAATTAGCTCGTAGAGAGCCACCTCAGGTTTTTCTAAATAGGGTGTGATCCATGTATTATCCAGGTATCCAGTTTTTCCATGCAATTTTAATGTGATGATGCGGTAGGTCATGTGACCGGATCGCTCAGTATTTTAATCGTGTTTGTTATGAGATGTATTAGTCTACGATTAAGCCCTGTAAAGGGCGAAACGCGTCAGACATCTTTATCTGTATGTATCCTGCAGTGGAATAAATAAAGACAAGCCTTTTTTTACCTCATACCTTGGTGCCGGACGGAGTTCTTTCTAATTTACAAACATGTTTAACTTTCTGCCACCAGTTGATTTAAAAGAAAAAAGGTTTTCACCGGAGTACCCCTTTAAGATTTAATTTCACTGAAACCAAAGGGTCTAGGCCAAACCCTGAAAAACCACCCATAATATTATCCCTCCTCCACCAAAATTTACACCTGACACAATGCAGTCAGGTAAATAATGTTCTCCTGACATTTGCCAAACCCAAATAACCCATCAGACTGTCCAATAGAGAAGCGTCATTCATCTCTCCACAGAACACGATTCCACTGCTCTAAAGTCCAGTAATGGCATGCTTTTCACTACTCCATTAAACGCTTGGCATTGTGCTCTGCCATGGAATCCCATGTCATGAAGCTCCTGGCACACAGTTTTTGTGCTAATTTCAGCAGAGCATTGATGACTTTTTTATGTGTTATAGTACTGGATGAACCTGCTCTGTAACTTTACGTGGTCTCCATGTGAACTCTACGTGGCTCCTTATCACTTCAACTTTTTAATAATATCAGTCACAGTAGATTGATGAAGTTCTAGGAGTAAAGAAGGTTAGAGCACTCATATATGCCGCTCTACCAGGTGCGACTAAGGCTGACCTTACTTGTTGCAACAGTGTCATCCTTTTACAATACGTTGCTGGAATTCATTGAGCTCTTTAGAATGCTCTATTACTTCAAACATGTCTGAAAAGGCAGACTTCATTATTAGGAGCTGAATTGTATACACCTATGGCAATAGGACTGATTGAAACACCTGAATTTAAAGATTTAGAGGTGTGGGCAAATCATTTTGTCTGTACAGTATGTGACTTGAAGACTTATGCTAGTTATAATTTTGCAGCGTAAAGAACAATTGAATCTGATTTGCATGGTATCTGGCTGCAACTAGGACTGGGGAAAATATTAAAATGTTTACTGTGGAGTCTTGCCAAGTGTTATATCAGCCCTAGAGGGAACACTTGGTGATCACATCTGTGTGTATAAGAAAATAATTGAACACCAGAAATAATGTTCGTTTATCAGACTTTTAGTATGATGGATTTGTTGAAGAGATCCCATGATTTTACAGTAATAGATAATAAACTGAGTATGTTTAAGATGTTAACAGCTGCAGCATGCAACATTGTCTGTTGTAAAGCCCAGGGAGGCTGACCATAGATGAAATAATGTTTGTTAGCAATGCAACCTCTAATGATGAGAAAGGGGTTGTCCACTAAGACATCTTTTCATATGCCCAAATAGGGGTGGGAAGGTGTAGGACAGAGCCAGTGTGAAGCTAAGTTATAAGAAAACATGAATGCATTACATAGATGCTTACTGATTTTGGAGTGTATTTAAAGGGTACTCCGGTGGAAATTTTTTTTTTTAAATGAACTGGTGCCAGAAAGTTAGGCAGATTTGTAAATTACTTAATACATCTTAATCCTTTCAGTACTTTTTAGCAGCTGTTTGCTACAGAGGAAAATCTTTATTTTTTAAATTTCTTTTTTGTGTTGTCCACAGTGCTCTCTGCTGACACCTGATGCCCGTGTCAGGAACTGTCCAGAGCAGGAGAAAATCACCATAGCAAACCTATGCTGCTGCTCTGGACAGTTCCTGACACAGACAGAGGTGTCAGCAGAGAGCACTGTGGACAACACAAAAAAGAAATTCAAAAAGTAAAGAATTTCCTCTGTAGCATACAGCTGCTAAAAAGATATTAAGATTTTTTAATAGAAGTCATTTATAAATCTGTTTAACTTTCTGGCACCAGTTTATTTATTAAAAAAAAAAAGTTTTCCACCGGAGTACCCCTTTAACCCCTTAATGACGCAGGACGTATATTTACGTCCTGCGCCAGCTCCCGCGATATGAAGCGGGATCGCGCCGCGATCCCGCATCATATCGCGTCGGTCCCGGCGCTAATCAACGGCCGGGACCCGCGGCTAATACCACACATCGCCGATCGCGGCGATGTGCGGTATTAACCCTTTAGAAGCGGCGGTCAAAGCTGACCGCCGCTTCTAAAGTGAAATTGAAAGTGACCCGGCTGCTCAGTCGGGCTGTTCGGGACCGCCGCGATTTCACCGCGATTTCCCAAACAGCTGATCGGACACCGGGGGGGCCCTTACCTGCCTCCCCGTTGTCCGATCGGCGAATGACTGCTCCGTGCCTGAGATCCAGGCAGGAGCAGTCAAGCGCCGATAATGCTGATCACAGGCGTGTTAATACACGCCAGTGATCAGCATAGGAGATCAGTGTGTGCAGTGTTATAGGTCCCTATAACACTGCAAAAAAAATGTAAAAAAAAAGTGTTAATAAAGGTCATTTAACCCCTTCCCTAATAAAAGTTTGAATCACCCCCCTTTTCCCATAAAAAAAATAAAACAGTGTAAAAAAAATAAAAAATAAACATATGTGGTATTGCCGCGTGTGTAAATGTCCGAACTATAAAAATATATAATTAATTAAGCCGTACGGTAAATGGGGTACGCTCAAAAAAATTCCAAAGTCCAAAAAAGCGTATTTTGGTCACTTTTTATACCATTAAAAAATGAATAAAAAGTGATCAAAAAGTCCGATCAAAACAAAAATCATACCGATAAAAACTTCAGATCACGGCGCAAAATATAAGTCCTCATACCGCCCCGTACGTGGAAAAATAAAAAAGTTATAGGGGTCAGAAGATGACATTTTTAAACGTATAAATTTTCCTGCATGTAGTTATGATTTTTTCCAGAAGTGCGACAAAATCAAACCTATATAAGTAGGGTATCATTTTAACCGTATGGACCTACAGAATAATGATAAGGTGTCATTTTTACCGAAATATGCACTGCGTAGAAACGGAAGCCCCTACAAAATGGCGTTTTTTTTTCGATTTTGTCGCACAATGATTTTTTTTCCATTTCGTTCCGTTTCGACTAATGTCACTGCAAAGTAGAATTGGCGACGCAAAAAAGAAGCCATAATATGGATTTTTAGGTGGAAAATTGAAAGGGTTATGATTTTTAAAAGGTAAGGAGGAAAAAACGAAAGTGCAAAAACGGAAAAACCCTGAGTCCTTAAGGGGTTAATGCTGCCTTTTCCCTACACTGATACTGCAGGTAAAAAAATAGTTTTCTAAGTGGTGATCACCATAAACCTAGGCACCTGCTGCTAAGATAAACAATTATTAGATAAGTTTTAACATTTTAGTTATAATTGAATCATATTATAATTATCATTGATCAAGTAAACCCAAGACATATATTTTTGAGGCAGACATGATTTTATGCTAAGGACTACAAATGGGCTATATGCTATATAAATTTATAAGGGTTTAGATTAGTCAATTATTTTTTTGAGAAACTTAATAGACAGACATCTTGAGGTGTCCTGCACCTCTGACGGCACAGAAAAACACATTTCTATGTCCTTTAAAAACAGACGCTTTTGCGCAGTCTTCAGCTCCTGGGCCGGACGGTATTCCATGGGAATTGTATAGGAAGTGGAAGGGGATTCTTATTCCTATTATGCATACGGTATTAAATGAATTCTTTTTAGAGGGATCCCTTCCCCCTTCAATGATGGAGGCAAATGTAGTCTTAATTCCCCAGAAAATGAACAGTGTCCTGGAGCCGGCCGCGCTTAGGCCAATATCTTTGTTAAATGTGGACACAAAGATCTTGGCCAAAATATTTGCATTTAGAATAGTTAAATGGGTATTCCAGGCCAATTTTTTTTATATATATCAGATGGCTCCGGAAAGTTAAACAAATTTGTAAATTACTTCTATTAAAAAATCTTAATCCTTCCAGTAGTTATTAGCTTCTGACACTGAATTGTTGTTCTCTGTCTAACTGCTCTTTGATGACTCACGTCCCGTGCAGTTCCTATGGGGATATTCTCCCATCATGCACAGCTCCCGGGACGTGACATCATCATTGAGCAGTTAGACAGAAAACTTCAGAAGCTAATAACTATTGGAAGGATTAAGATTTTTTAATAGAAGTAATTTACAAATCTGTTTAACTTTCCGGAGCCAGTTGATATATATATAAAAAAAGTTTTTGCCTGGAATATCCCTTTAAAGTAATTCCAGATCTAATACATGAAGATAAGACAGGTTTTGTACCTGGTAGACTGATCAGTAAAAACATAGAGAGAGCTCAATTTAGTCTACAGGTTAAGGGCCACCCACTCCGTTCCATCCTGGCATTAGATGCAATGAAGGCCTTTGACAGGGTGGAGCGGATGTTTTTGTGGGCAGCATTAAAAATTTTGGATTCGGGGGAAAAAATTATTAAATGGTAAAAATGATTATATAAAAAACCCATGGCACTGATTATAATTAATGATGAGCTCTCTGATAGTGTCCCATTACTAAGAGGGACAAGGCAAGGTTGTCCCTTTTCCCCTCTTTTGTTTTTGTTATAAATAGAGCCTTTGGTGATTCTTATTAGGGAAAATAAATTGATAAAGGGTTTTGGACTGGCAGGGGAAGAAATAAAGTGTCTCTTTATGCAGATAACATGCTCCTGTTTTTGCAAAACTCAGAAACAATGCTTCCTAAGGTTATGTCAATTACAGATGAATTTGGTAGTTTTTCAGCATTAAAAATTTATTGGGAGAAGTCCACTTTAATGTTGGTACAATATGATGTTAAATGCGAACTGGATGGGATTGCAAGAGTGGCTAGAGGTGGTACAATAAATTACTAGAGTATAGAAATAGGGAGGGAGAGAGACTCTACCTGAAGAATAATTTGGATGCATTATTTAAAAATAAAAAAATAAAAAAAATTAAGATATGGAGTTCTCTCCCCCTCCCTCAAGAAGATAGGGTTGCAGTTCTAAAAATGATAGTACTTCCACAAATTTTATATGTAATTAGATGTTCACCAGTATGAATACCCTATAGGGGGTTTATGGGACTGATTAAACAGATTGATTTGGGGGCGTGGAAGGGTGAGAATAAAGTATAAGCACTTGACACTCCCCGAAGGTCAGGGTGGATGGGCCTTGCCTAATTTTAAATATTATTTTTTAGCGGCAAAGTTTCAAGATATTAAAAAAAGGGTAATAATGAGATTTATTATATATAATGCACATAGCAATATATATACCGACATAATGGAGATTTTAGAAACACAAAAAATCCACATAAAAAAGGTTCTGTTCCCTGATCTTTATGAAAGGGTTCGGAAGGAAATGAAAAAAAAATGTAATATAGTAAACTGGATTAATTGCACTCCACTTTGGGGACATAACAAATTTGAAGAATTTAATAAGAGGATTGATCACAGATTTTGGAGAAATAGAGGGTTAAAATATGTTTCTCAATTTTATACACAGGGTAAACTCACTATGTTTGATGTACTGAAAGAAAAATACAACTTAAAAGAAAGTAATAGGTTTTGGTATAATCAAGTTCAGCATGCTGATATGAGTACTAAGGATGTAAATTTTGGATATGTGAAGTTCTTCTTTTGATATATAATTGTCTGGAAATTAATAAACCGAAAAAAAAACAGGATCCAGATAAATCATGTTTTTTTTTGTTTTTTTTTAAGGGGTTATCCAGTGAAAGAAACAGCCTGTGTATGGTGTTAAAAGGTATAGTAAAACATCTTACCAATATGATGTTTGGAGCCATACTGCAAAGATCTCTTCAAATGAACTGTGCTCTCTCTCTTTTGTAGCTGTGACATCATTTCACATTCAAGTCCCTCCTCACCCTCCCCATTTTTATGCTTAGGGACAGATTAGTAATATGAAGGGGGGAGCTCATTGTACTGCTCATTAGGTTTTAAGGTAAAGGGAAGCTTTTTTCAGTCACAGTAGTTTCCTTCAAAACAGACTCGCTGCTCCCCTCTTTTATATGCTCACTGCTCCCCTCTTTTATATGCTCGCTGCTCCTCTCTTGGTCAGGTCATACTGACCTGACAAAGAAGGGTTTAACCCTTTGAAACACGTTGTGTGTAGTTGCTGAATAAAGTTAACATTCTGCTTCATGTTTAGAACGCATCCTGCAAATTTCCTCCATCCCGATCTGCAACGATTAAGTAACCCAGCTTTCCCAGGTGCTGCATTGAGCGCTGCTCTGAACACCCATACTTGATCTGGTTTTTATGTCCACATCAGACCCTGATCTGCGGGAAGTTACAAGGCTGCCAGTGGGAGGTGCCTTGGATTACTGAGACATCTGACAAACGTTCACATTTTGCTACATGCCCAAGGCAGTGTTGGGCCGGAAGCGCAACACTACCAGGTGAGTGCAATATACACTGCACCTACTATACTGCTGTCAACCCTAGAAAAACAGCTCATAGAGCGATGTCATGTTTCTATTTTCTCTCTGCATATAATATTTTATCCAGGGAGCACAGTATGTGACACTAATATTGTCATGCCCTTTTTTCAGAGATGCCATGCTGTTTTCATAAAGCCACATTACCTTATTGCAGGAAGCACGAAGATGTTGAAAAAGTGTTTATAAAACACATAATCTTCACCACTGTGAATAGGAGATTTAACATATCTTTTTGGCACATGAAGCAGTTTTTTTTTTTTTTTTTAAATAAGAAGGTACACTTTAAAGGGGTATTCCAGGCAAAAACTTTTTTTTATATATCAACTGGCTCCGGAAAGTTAAACAGATTTGTAAATTACTTCTATTAAAAAATCTTAATCCTTCCAATAGTTATTAGCTTCTGAAGTTTTCTGTCTAACTGCTCAATGATGATGTCACGTCACGGGAGCTGTGCATGATGGGAGAATATCCCTTGCATGATGGGAGAATATCCCCATAGGAGTTGCACAGCTCCCGGGACGTGAGTCATCAGAAAGCAGTTAGACAGAAAACAGCAACTCAACTTCTGAAGCTAATAACTATTGGAAGGATTAAGATTTTTTAATAGAATTAATTTACAAATCTGTTTAACTTTCCGGAGCCAGTTGATATAAAAAAAACTGTTTTTGCCTGGAATACCCCTTTAAGGTTTTAAGGGGTTGTCCTGCTCCTCCATGTGGTCAGAAAAGCCAAAAGCAGCCAAAGTGGGGAAGTTACACTATTTGCACAACTCCCATAGATTGTAATGGGAAATGCGTAAACAACGTAGCCCTGCGGGATACTCTGTTTATTTAACTCCGGTAGTTATGTAAACAGCATGACTCTCAGGCTACGCTGCTTGCATAACTCCCATTAAAGTCTATGGGAATAACTTCCCTACTTGGCTGCTTCCATCTTTGGCTGCTTACGGCTTTCTTGATCCCCTTCAGTGCTGCAAACATGCCAGAGTGCCCAACTTCTGAAACTGTGGCCAGGTTCATGTATGACAGCTTGGTAGAGTCTAAAGTTCATGCACATAGACTTACTACAGCTCCATTTTGTAGGGCACTTATAGAGGTGCATAGTGATATACTGTACCTTCATAGCTTTTGATTTTTACTGCAACAAATAAAGCTGAGCTTATATGGACACCTCAGACATACAGCACTTAAAGCACGGTATGGTGACACAAGGAAGTCCGAAGATTCTTTAGTAAATGAGTCCTAGGGGACTGAGCATACAACCTCCTGCACACAGTCCTTCCAGGATCTACTCCTGAATTTGACTATGCCACAGGGGCTGTAAAGTTAGTGTTGTTCATAATATAGTGTCTGTACCTGTGTGTGATGGTTTTCTCACAATTCTTCTGTGATTTTCACCCCAATATTTATTTTTAACAGCATACAAAATTACTGTTGTCTCAGATTTTTCCCAGGTTGCAATGCGGCTGAGACCTGACTAGTCAGCTGATGACAGGGAGCCTATCTGCTTCAATGGGTGGAGCGAACGCTTGGTGGGAGAGAGATCAATCTGCAATTAATGCAACAGCTGTAGGCACCCTGATTGAAAACCACAGGTCTTTTGAATTAATGCAGCTCATTTATGTTTCAATGGGTTGGGGGGCTGATGTGTGGGAGGGAGGAAAATGGAATTGTGGGATTTGTAGTAAAAAAAGAAAAGTCAAACAGGAAATACCAGTTCCCAAAAAGCTAGCCACAGTATTATGGTAATCTCACAACATAGCCATTTAGCTCCAAGTCAAGTGCAGATCCTTCCTAAGCATGTCCATTACTGTCTGCCAGGTACGTACTAAAATCACCATATGGTGGATAACCCCTTAAACAACTTCAATCTGCCCTGTGTAAAGCAAGCCTAAGGCTACATTTCCACTTGCCGTGGAGAAAAATTTGATGTGAAATTTTGCAGCAGATTTGCTGGATAAGGTTTCAAATTGTACCCATTTCCTTCCATATTTGGCTGATTTCCTACAAGAAAAAAGGAAATAAATACTCCAAAAAAGAAAAAAAAAAAAGTATGTGTAAAAAATCAATAGGATGGATCTGTTTTATTTACAGGTGAATCTGAAAGAGTTAACACCCCAGCAAAAAGACTAGCTATATAATGTTTATATCAGCTTGTGCATAATAACATAAAGACCTGTTGTGTACTCCTACACAAAACTAACTAATAAGGAACGAGATTGTAGACTTGTTTACAAAAATAAAATACAATTTTATTGATATACATTAAAATCTTTATAAAAAGTATGTATATAAGGGGAATACAAAAAAATTCCACTAAGTGGAGAATGAATAGGCGTCTTTCCAGTACAGACCCACATTAATGAATTTAAACATATATTAATACATATCCATACGTGTACATGCTCTATGCACTATGGGGACCATGGATTTCTCCCATCAATAGTATACAAATAAGCTTACACATGGATACACATACATACCCAATATGGAAAACAGTGATGAATATGGAGGTCTTCTGGAGCGACGCCACCCCTTGGCTGCTACTATCTACTGGGGGCATTACCTACAACCTACCTGAGGGCATTACCTACTACCTACTGGGGGCATCCCCTACTAACTACTTACTGGGGGCATTACCTACATACTACATGCCTTCTGGGGGCATTACCTACCTGGTAGCATTATTGGGGGCATTACTTACTGACCTACTGGGGGCTTCTACCTTATAGGTAACTGGTGCCAGAAAGTTAAACAGATTTGTAAATGACTTCTATTTCAAAATATATTAATCCTTTCAGTACTTATCAACTGCTGTATGCTCCATAGGAAGTTCTTTTCTTTTTAAACTTCTTTTAAACTTCTGTCTGACCACAGTGCTCTCTGCTGACACCTCTGTCCATGCCAGAAAATGTCCAGAGCAGGAGCAAATCCCCACAGCAAACCTCTCCTGCTCTGGACAGTTCCTGACATGGACAGAGGTGTCAGCAGAGAGCACTGTGGTCAGATTGAAAATAAATTCAAAAAGAACTTCCTGTGGAGCATACAACTGCTAAGTACTGGAAGGATTAAGATTTTTAAATAGAAGTCACTTACAAATCTGTTTAATTTTCTGGCACCAGTTGATTAAAAAAAAAAATAATAATAATTTCCCACTGGAGTACCCCTTTAAGCTGTGTAAGGGGCAAACCTGTCTGAGGTCAAGTGTAGTGCTGTTTTTGGAAGAAAGCAGCTATGTATTTCTAATCAGGCATTACCCCTTTAATACCGATAATCAATTTTACCATGTGTCTTATCAAGATGGACTCCAGGAAGTATCCTGTTCTGGCTTGACAGGTCAGAATGCAACAAACTTCTGGATTCAGAGAATGTGGAGATGAAAGCATTCTTCTTTTTTGATTACATCCACCATCCTGTGCATCATGGAATCAGTTTCAGTCTCCATGGGTGTATTTTAATGTCTAGATGCACTTGATCCAAAAATTTATTTTTCTTCATGAAAATAGACATAAGAAGCAAGCTGGGAAAATTTTGTTTATATAGTTCAGCATAGGCTATTATTAGAGAATAATGTAGGTTCCTATGTATGCCTTGTTCTTACCTCTTTTTGCTCATGTGGCAGGCATGGGATAGGCTCCATTTTGGTTTCTAAATACACAATGATGCAGGTTCTTTAAAGAGGTACTCCAGTGGAAAACAATTTTTTTAAATCAACGGGTGCCACAATCCACAAAGTTAAACAGATTTGTAAATTACTTCTATTTAAAAATCTTAATCCTTCCAGTACTTATCAGCTGCTGTATAATACAGAGGAAATTCTTTTATTTTTAAATTTCTTTTCTGTCTGACCACAGTGCTCTCTGCTGACACCTCTGTCCGTATCAGGAACTGTCCAGAACAGTATAGGTTTGCTATCGGGATTTGCTTGTACTCTGTATAGTTCCTGACATGGACAGAGGTGTCAGCAGAGAGCACTGTGATCAGACTAAAAAGAACTCCAGAAAGAAATACAACTTCCTGTGGAGCATACAGCAGCTAATAAGTACTGGAAGGATTAAGATTTTTAAATAGTAGTAATTTACAAATCTGTTTAACTTTCTGGAACCCAAAAAAAATAATTTGTTTTCCACCGGAGTACCTCTTTAATGCAGCCTACATTTTCAATAAATCGTCTGGCTTAGAATCAAGTGTTTTATCATTCCAGCTGGTCATCCAATTAGGCTGCTAGTGCTGGAGGTCATCCAGGTGAACTCATTAGACTCATAAGTGGGTTGATGTCAGTTCACACTGTGCAGTTCTGATACGGTTTCTTACTCAAAGTGTTTTTTAAGAGATACTGTATATTGCCATTAGAAGAAAGTGATTTGACCTACAAGCACAATTAAGGTGTACAAATGAAACATTTTTAACATATTTTGCACAATTGTGGTACAATCTACATTTTTCCCATGATTTGGAGAAAAACTCAGCAAAAAAGGATAAAAAGCAGCAACATAATGTTTTAGCACAGCCTCAGGTGAAGTGTATACGGTAGCTACTATATATCCTGACTCTGTAGAGATTGCAGATGGAGTTAGGGGAGGGGGGGGGGGGGGGTCGGTGTAGGGAGGTGTATGGGAGTAGTATGGGATCTGGTAGATGATGATGTCATCCTGTAGTCCAAAAAACAAAAGAACAGGATGCGTTCCCTGGTGTATTACCCTCAGTGAATGGTAACACTCAATGTGGATTGCGCTTACCGCAAGCAGTTGTTTTCTGATCTAAGTACAACTATGGGGTAACGTGTAGAAAAAGAATGAGTCTCTGCAGCCACTCCACGCTAGACAAACAGCATCAAACAGCAAGCATACCTTCGGGACCAGAGCGGGATGAACGGGCGCTGAGACTTGGTAAGTTGCTAGATAGATTTATTTACTCACAATGCAACGCGTTTCGCAGGCTAG